>NC_133483.1:2344861-2411220 GCF_025370935.1 Choristoneura fumiferana
AGAAATTACAGCCATTAGCACGAATTGTAATCCTTATTAAGAGGAAGTGAGTTTTCTTAATAAACCAGTAAGTGGCAACACATAGAGCTATAAATGCGAGGAATAGTGCTTCGTGGTATCTTGACACACAATTGATGACTTTGCTTTCTTGCCTCTTCTGTAAATCTGTAAGAATGAACACACGTTTTATGAGTCACACGCTATGAGTGCTATATTATATCAAAAATTTGGCAAAAAAAAATACAATCCTATCATAAGTTAAGCAAACAAACAAAAAAATCAATTTGCATGTGTGTGTAATAGTAAATAATATTTCAGTTACAACGAAGCCGATTAATAATTACGAATATAATCGTCTTCAATTTAAACCCTCATATAATAATTAATAATAAATACCAAGGTCTCGGGTCAGCAAACAATTATTTTTCTGTCGGTTAGAGACCATTCCCAGAAGTACAAATAAAAGCGCCAGGTCGACACTACTGGAGACCAAAGGGCTGGCAGCTAACTCTCCCAATTAATTTCCTTCGATATTCAACTAGGGAATGCTGCCAGCCTGTAGGGCTTCATACTACCACGGCGCGTTTTGTAGATTTAACACCAACCAATTGACCCAACTAATATGAGTGCAGTGATCACCGCAGTAGGTCAATTTTCTTCTAAATCATATGTATGAAATTTTTGAAAGATCAGTCACTGACGTAGCTAAAAGAAGAAGAAGTATATAAAAGGAACTCGAGTTGCGACAACGAACTGGAAAACGAAGCGTTGGCAGCCTCCCACTAGGTGGAACGACATCACGTGAGTTGCTGGGAACCAGTGAATAGGTTAGACGTGGATCCAAGTAGGAAGTTGTTCCTTGTGGCGTTCCAAGGGGGAGGCCTTTGTTCAACAGTAGACGTGTTCAGATGATGATGATGAAATTTTCAGTCTATTGGTCAGTGCCTCTATGGATAAAGATTACTTGGTTGAGCTAATGGAGAATTTATGTTCCGAAAGACAGCTGATAACTTGAACTTCCTAGGTTCCGACTGTTATAACAGCTTACGGCGTTTCTTGTTAATAAATTGCAATATTGCAGAGACTGGATTTGCAACATTTCACGGCGTAGTTTAGTTTTAAATAGAAAACTATCGAGAGACTTAGACGTATAAGACATTGGATTTCTCTGGGTATTTACTAAAGGTAAGGTAAGGGTGGGTATCTCATGTTGTCACGAATAAATGTTTGCTTTCTTTCTTTCTTTCTTTAAGTGCTTTTTAGGGGGGGGGGGGGGGGGGGGCAAGAGCGCAGTCAAGCGTATCGGCAATTTTGAAAATATTAGTTTTTCTTACAAATATACAATTTTCGCAAATGTGATGAAAAACATTGTATGTCGCACGGGTGGTACTAGAATTACGAACACCAACTCATTAAAGCCCTCAGTCTTCGACTTCGGGCTTCTAATAGACTCTCGTTCGTAATTCCTTATTTACCGCCCTCAAGACACAATGTACTATTCTCAAGTTACTTAGGTTATTAACATCTATGTTACGCTTAACATTAATTATTCTTCAGCTTAGATTTAAAATAATGTTTTTTTTATACCCACAGGTCAAGTTCCCTTTCCCACGTTTTATTTATTGTCTGGCCCTTGCCCTAACTGGTTTTAGAACAAAGAGCGACAAATCTTATCTATTTGTAATTTTTACAATGTCTCACCCATGCGGGCAAGATATCTCCAGTCAAATCAGCAACCGTTACAGTCAAATCAGCAACCGTTACTGTCCATAAAAAGTCTTAGATAACGATATAAAGGGTGACTCTGACCAAGGGGCTTTAAAGCCAAGGTTCAATTCATAAGTTACTTTTGTTTAATAACATTTTCAAAAAACTTAAATTTAGATCGTTTATTAGACCTTAAAGTTTAATCATTAAAGCGTGTATCGGACACGGCGGTGTTATCGCTCTCTCTTTGGTTTTACAGGGGCCTTCAAATAATTTTTGACATTTGTTTCCACCAGAGATGTGCTGTGCGAGGATGTGTAAATAGAGCGTTTCTATTGGTTAATCAAAAACAAATTCCTCACAATATCTCGCGCATTATTGGTGGAAACGCTGTTTTACATCTCTAAGATAAACATTTATCTGATGTTAATTTAGTATTGTAAGTACCTACTGCATACATTGAAAATCACATTTAACCTGAATTAACAAAAATGAAATGAAAAACCGGCCAAGAGCGTGTCGGACACGCCCAAAATAGGGTTCCGTCGCCATTACGATACGAATTACATTTTTATTGTACCATTTTGTCGGCATAGTTTACATATATTATATATCCGTGCAAAATTACAGCTTTCTAGCATTGATAGTCCCTGAGCAAAGCCGCGGACGGACGGACGGACATACAGACAGACAGACATGGCGAAACTATAAGGGTTCCGTTTTTGCCATTTTGGCTCCGGAACCGTAAAAAGTTGCGGGACGATAGTAGCTTAGTTCTGAGTAGAATCGACCCTGGATTTAAAGCTCCATGATCAGAGACACTCGTACAGTATATTTAATTACAAAGAGCTCATGTAAATCTAGATAAAGGACTGGACAATAGTGAGCCTTATGTAGCAAATACATAAGAAGTGAAAGGATGGTTGCGTAAGAGTAAACCGATTCCCACAAAATTTTATGGTTTGGGTACGCTAGTTGGTATTGCTGATGGATATCATTTATTTCCTTATTATCTTCGGTAGGTATGGGCAGCATCTTCTGATCTGACCCCAACATATAAATCACGATCACTCTTCGTCTACAAAGAAATCGTTTATCGCCGCGCCACGAGAGCTATATACGAGTATATATGTAATTAAAACCATCGTCCAAACTATGTAAATGCCTAATTTTATCTAAAAGGTTCAGTAAAGATATAACATACAGACTTACTTTTGCATTTATAATATTGGTAAAGATGAGAAGAAGATTTTTTTTGTTCATCAAATCTTCGTTTTTTCTGTTTTAGTAAAAATCAAAACCTAACCGATATTGTGTATAATCATTACGATGTAAATGACTGTTTTGTGCAAGAATTTACCAATAAAAAGATAGCTTAAGTTTACTCACTTCTCTTCTTTCTAATGCTGTAATAGAACGAAATATAGCCATCTATAGGTAGAGTCATTCACGATGATACGTGTCGTGGTTTTTATTACATTGACATTAATGTCTAATTTTGACAAAATCACGCGTCTTCGTGGATGGCACTAGGTATATGTGGTGATCATCTAATCATAGTGGATTGTGATATTTTTTAATTTTTACCCACAGGTTTTGAAAGCAATATCGTGTTCAAACTTCGTGAGGAAATAATAAATATGACTGACTGTAGGTCTAAAAGTATCTAATAAAAACCAATGAGTGTATAAATGGTTCACTTTTCACTGTACTTTCACCAATCGGATGCCATCACGGTCTACAAAGGAGCGGAACGCAGCGGCAACAATAGAAATTGTAAAATATACTGCCGAGCAAAAATAATAGGTTACTTTCAAAGAACTTTATTTTTGCTCCACGGTATATATGACACTATCGTTCGATGAAATTATTTTTTATTTTATTTAAAATTAACTTCAACTTGGATATTTCTATCTAGACCTAAACAATTGAATTAGATCGATCACAAAACGAATGTTAGTTTTGTAAAAAAAAGCATTTTAATAAGTTTTTTTTCGCTGTCCTGTCTATAGGTACTTTGTATTGTTGTCTGATCTATATTTTAAGTACTTATAGCAAATGGCAAGTCACCAAAAATGTGTTAAATACGATTTCCAAGATTAGACCAACATATCATACATAGTTACTAACTGACACAAGTTAATAACAGCTTGTAAAAAAAACGATGAATAGTAAATGAGGTCGATTAAAAAATAAAACAAAACAACGTTTACAAAAATTATAAAACAATGGTAAAGAAACTGATTATACAATTAACGATTCTAAATTTAAATGCAAATTTTATACAAACACTTAAACAGGTATGATCTCAGATTTAGGGGAGACTACAATGGAACCCAATGGACCTCAGACTGTGGGGTTCTCGGGTCCGTAGGGATGCAAAGATGGCACGCGACGAGAAAAAAAAGTTTACAAGAAAGATGCTGTATTGTGATTCATATTTTCGTCGAGTTATTGAGATTAAGCGTGAATGCGTACATTTTTTGCATAACAATTTTCACCAAGTGAATTGAGGTAAGTATCAAAGTAGTAATAAGGTTTAAAAATAAACAAAATTTTGTTGAGCTATTAAAATTAATAAGAAACAACGTAGTGTTTTTGATTTCTCCGCAGAAGTTAGTGCCAATTATGGTTGAATCAGTGTATAGGTAGGTACTATGATTTATGATTAGGTACAGTAATTATACCTAAGTATACCTATGATAAAGCTACGTCGAAAAATCTTGACATTTTAAATAACTCCATAAAAGCTATCATCACAAGTGTCATCGGGGTCATCGTAAAATGACTTCTGTAATTTCTTTCTGTCCCGAGCAACATGACACAAGTTCCAGCAGCTGATCCCCAACCTTCGCGAGTTGGAGAAGCACTTGCAGAAGAAGATTTATTCTAGTTAGTTGCTGAATACGAAATATACCCGCGTCCTCGCATTGTCCGAAAATGCAAGGTTTCCAGTAAATTCTTAATAGCAACAGAAAAATCGCCAGTCGAATGTGTTTAGATTTAATGATTAAGTTGCGGCCAGAAGATTATAATTATTGTGGATTATAGATTGTGGGATCTATAATCTTCTATGTTTATATGGTTAAAGCTATAGATAGGTAATTGTTAAGGATATTCAATAAAAAAAAATACAATGTATTATTAACACATGCCTGAAGGAGTCAAAATGAATAGAATGTTTGTATTTTTAAATTTGTGTTTATCTGTGTCGATAATCACTTAAAATTCGTACTGTTTGCAAGCAAAAATAAAATAGTCACAAGGGACAATGTCTAAGTACAACAAATGCAATTTAAGTTGTAATAATAAAGGATTCGCTAGTACAAGTCCGTTGGTAATTCCCACCAAACCAAATCCCATCCGCGGCGCTGTCCTCACGTTCAAATTGCAATAGCCGCAAGGGTCACCCTTAGCCCTTTAATGGTAACCTGTTTGACCAGTTTCGACGTGGGAACCATTGTCCAATGGGCCCCAAACGTTGTACAACAAGTGCAGGGGGGGATTTGATGCGAATACAATGATAGTGTCCTGTTCCGGGGTACATACGGACATTTAGAGTGAACAGCTTGAGGTTTTGATCTTTGATAAATGTATTTTGTAAGTTAGAGGTAACGTGTACCTACTCGTAAGTATGTGTTTGTGACTAAGGAATTGTGACTGGTGTCGCGGGGATGTAGATGATGGTGACATTATCAATGCCGATTCCCGCTACGGTAAGGGCCTGGGCACATGTCGCCGGTACGGTGCCGTCTACGGTGTCACGGCGCGGCGCCGTCAAACGCTTGGTACGTACACGCTTGGTAGTTTTGACGGCGCCGCGCCGTGACACCGTAGACAGCACCGTACCGGCGACATGTGTCCAGGCCCTAACTGTTTCTTCGACTTAACTAAAAGAGCTCTGATGACTGCTTTAATGTGGCGCATATAGACAATATATAAAAAAAAAACAATTACTTCCTAGACCATGCAACCAAATCATCCACATACCTAACAACTATAATCGCAACATAGATTCAAAGTCAAAACATCTTACTCAAACTCCACATTACTTACGAGTACACTAAAAAATGCACTAAACTCTGCACCATTGTGTCCCCTCGTTGAAGATATGCAAACTAAGGGGTCATTCTTCACTGTCCTTTCTCACGAGGAAGCGGTCAAACCTGTTTGCGGACCCTTTCGCGACAGGACAATGGTGTCCTTAGACTCTTCCTGGTCCTTTGTCCAAACAAGTTTGACCAGTTTTGAGGTCATGAGAAAATTTTTGGGGTTTGTCTAATTGACATCTTTTAAAATGTTAAAAGGGTGCCGGCCGATGGGCCTATCACTGAGTCTTGGCTCTCTGTCCGTCCATCTTTCACAAGGCTATATACAGATATAGCCTATATACATACAGATGTAAATAAGCTCTAGAATCGATAACCCTGTTTCTTGTTGTTATTGGGTCAAATCGCGCAGGTTCCTTTTTAACCCCGACGCAAAAAGAGGCGTGTTATAAGTTTGACCGCTATGTGTGTCTGTGTGTCTGTCTGTGGCACCGTAGCTCTTAAACGGGTGGACCGATTTGAATGCGACAACTAAACAGACAAGACAACTAAAAAGTCAAAAATAATTATGCACTACGTAGCTGTTGCCCGCGACTTCATCTGCGAAGAATTCGTTTATCCTTATCCCGCGGGGACTATACCTTCCGCCGCCTAACTTTGCCTAAAAGTTAATTGCCACGACTAGTACCACAAAAACTATAAAGGTATAATTCCAATAATTGAATAGGCACTATACCGTTAAGCGATTCGAACACAATCCAGGAGTACGTAAAGACGTCGCATAAAAAATGTATCTCAAAAATGCGTCAAAACTGAGTGTAATGAACTTTGAGGCCGATTTATGTGGCGCGTGGTATATGCTTTTTTGTCGGCGTTTTTTTTTCCGGGCATTTTTTATTTTTGCTGGCGTTTTTTTCTTTGAAGCTAATTCCATCATTCATCAATTCATCATTTATTTAGTAATCTAAAGTACGTAGAGTTGCTCCAAAAAATAATAATTTATATTGAATCAGGCGTTACTTTGCGGAGGTCCATAACAATGAACTAAAAGAATTTCCTTGCTCACCCGCGACCTTACGATAGCTAAACTTATGCAAAATATGCGTGTTCATGCAGTTCCTCCACCTCCACACTGTAAGAACACACACAAATCACACAAACCCATCTATCACCACCACCACACTACACTGACGCGTTTCGAACTCAACCAGAGCTCATCTTCAGAGTGACACAACCATACACCATACTACCAGTTGTTAGTCTAACACAAACACTAGAAAAGTCTAAGTAGAAATAAGCAACCTGAGATATGTATGCATAGGAAAAATTCGTGTCTAGATTACTGTCCAGCAGTGGTGTAGGGGTTATAGCACGCAGCACGGAATGCTGAGGACCTGAGTTCGATTCCCAGTGCTGGTCTCTTTTTCTGGTTTTTCTGTGCATCCATGTCTCAGTTTGTATTTTCTTATAACAATGTCATTAATGTCTAATTTTTACAAAATCACGCGTCTTTGTGGGTGGCATTAGGTACCTACATTGTGCATACAATTAGCAAAGACAGAAAATGTGAAAAACCCATTTGATATCGAACACATTTTAATGAAGCGAATGATCTGACCGAATTGCCGCGAGGATATTTTTTTTTTGTTTATATTTACATCGTGAGGAAACCTGCACAAACCTACGAAGCGATTCAATGGTGCGTGCGAAGTTCCCAATCCGCACTGGGCCCGCGTGGGAACCAGGGCCCAAGCCCTCTTGTTCTGAGAGGAGGCCTGTGCCCAGCAGTGGGACGTATATAGGCTGGGATGATGAAGATGGTGATTATATTTGAAGCTCTGGGAATGTACAAATTTATGATCTTGCCTGCATAATTAATTATAATGCATTGACTGATTTTGGTAAAATTAGACTGATAAAATTTAGGATGTTCGTATTCTGTTGAAGTCGAAAAGTTATTTATTTATGAATTAAATAAAAACAACAATTTTACCGATAAAATATTACAACAACTTTATCATACTTACCAAGTATGTCAAAAGACAAGGAAATATCTACCTACAATCTACATAATTTAGTTAAGCATAAAAATCTTCACAATCTACATAATTTACTTGCAATGGGGTTATTTCAACAGGTACTCTCATGAGTTGATTAAAGATATACAATATTTCGATATACCTACCTAAGCGTTAGGAACGATTTTAATATGAAGAGCCTGTTTCACCGCTCATTGATAAATTTATCTGACAGATATGCTGTAATACCGTCTTTGTTTGTTTTGTCCGAATAAACAGAGACTGTTGCACATTCACCTGTCGCATAAATTTTAACAATGAGAGTTGTTACAGGCCTCATGCTAGTTCACAGAAAACTGTCATTTTAGGGTGCCGTCTCTCTTTAAAGTGTCGCTTGAGAAAGAGACGGTGCGCTCAAACCACACCCGCGTACCATAATAATAATAATAAACGTTTTTTGCAGACCAGGATCCATAGATTGTTAGTAACATGTAATCTTTTTTAAAAGGGTTAGTAACACAAAGAAATAAAATTATCATCAAAATTACTAATTAAAATCAAAATAAAATACATCAAAATTACAATCAAAATTAAAGTCAAATTTAAAATTCATTTTTCTAATATTATTCTAATTCTAATTCATGAGCTTATAAATGCCATAGCCTTAGCCTAGCCATGGCTAAGACGCCGGCCGAGGTTTTGCCGGCTAGGCCTAAACTCCAATTCAATAGAATCTGACAATCCTGTAGACACTTCCAGCCTACTAATATAAACACCGGGCTGCCTAAGGCTTTGTGATGTGACTATTATTATTTTTTGATTCCTTGTAGATGATAATTGCAACAACAGGGACATATATAATCAAGTGTGCCCACGATAGGGTGTCTTAAATATGTAGAAAATTGACAGATTCTATTGAATTGTACCTACTTTACGTACAATTGCACTCAGGGATGATATCAACTTTGCCTGCTGACTAACCATTGCTCACTGCATTATTGTTTCTATGTAGGTCACTCATATTATTTCCAAGTGCTTAAATATTTTCCTTGTACTAATTACCTTATAAAGTGTTATGGTTCCGTAGTTAAAATAGCAAAAAAAATCTGTTCGTCTGTCTGTCTATCCGTATGTCATGGAAATTTTAAGCGGTGAATATTATAGCTCTGTAAATTAAAATCTTTCGTTAAATTGTGTCTACTTACATAAATAAACAATGGAAAAAAATTACGATAATGTGTTATTAAACAGTAGAAAATAGATAAAAATTAACTAGAATTTGATTTACGAACTACCTATTGCCATTGTTTATGGTATTTTGACTATGAGTGAGAATCACGAAAGTTTGAAACGTTATACCTATGGCCAATCAAAATAGTGAATGGTAGGTAGGTACCTACGAAGAATGTCCTCGTTTATTTTCTATCCTTTTGGGTCATACCTGCTCTATAAAATATCATTATACATATATCTTTAAAAAATACTGCCACTATTTTATACATATTACACTGAGGGCTAATTTCACCGTCTCTGTTTATTCGGACAAAACAAATAAAGACGGCATCATAGATATCTGTCACACAAGCCCTTAGTGTTTTGCATTAGCGCTATTGTATTATACCTAGCGATTGTTTTAGTAAACATTTAAATTTTATTTCGCCTAAGGAACCCTTGATTACGCGCGCCCCAACTCACCGGCCGGCTTAAATTTACGTTTTTCCCCTTGCTATGATTTTATTTCCACTACAACAAAGAACCAACATTTTAATGATGCATCAGTGATGTCATCACTGTTGTTGTTGGAAAATTATAAATACGGAAAGAGCTGCACTGCGAGTACAGTCTGATTTTCGTCTTCTAGTGATCAAAACAACCATGTTTGCGCCAACATTTGCGATTCTGTTGACTTGCCATTTATCAGGTAGGTGTTAAGCTATTTTATTGTTTCGTACATTCAAGCAACAAAACAGAACTCTTACAGTGTCCCCACCTAAGGGAATTTTACCCTAAATTTAGGGTATTTGTACAAGTTTAGGGTATAATTTAGGGTAAACATTATTTAGGTTTTTTTTTTTTGGGTAAAAGTTTTCGAATGAAATGTACGATTTCAAGAAAAAAATACTGCAGATGACATAGAAGCCAAGACTATTAAGGGTGCATTCCAAGAATGTTTCGAAACGGCGTAGTAGTTTAGGAATTGGTTTATTAATAAATTGCATTTATTTGCTTAGTTTTTATTTAATAAAAATTTTAGGGTAAAAAAAATTACAGTGCCTAATTTAGAGTAATTTCGCGTAGCGCTAGGGTAAAAAAATATCTGAGGTGGCAACACTGTACTCTTAGGCTGCGTTTCCACCAAAGATGCGCAAGGATGTGTTACGTGGAATGTATTTTTCATGAACCAATAGAGTGAAAACATGGACGTACTACCCAAACGGGACCGAGTACTCTGAGAATTCGTATTTACGAAAATTAGTACTTTTTTCCAAAGCGCCTAACATAGAGGCTAATCCACGATGAGAGGGATAGTGACAACCGATGCAATTTGTCTCTTTCTTTCGTCTTGCCAGTCAATAAAATGCCATTTTATTATTGCCTTGCATCTTTGCATCTTGTAACTTTAGTGATTATAATAAACAATGAGCAGGAAGATTGAACTTGTCTCACAAAAATCTTAGGTATGGTCACCCTATTGAAAGAGACAAAGTGCAGTACTAGCTATCTTGCTCATCGTGCTTTTGAGCTGCAAGTGCTTGGTCCCGTTTAGGTAGTACGTCCATGAGTGAAAACAGCTGAGCAGAACGAGGCTAGATAAATGAAGCGCTTCTATTGGTTCATCAAAAACACATTCCTCGCAACACATCATCGCACATCTCTGGTGGTAACGGAGCCTTAGACAAGTATATGACTAGTATAGGATAACTTCGTAATTGTCTGTCATATCATAATGAATTTTCTTCGAATTTACGGGATCCATTATGTTGTGTACACTAAGGCTACGGACGAGACGGACTTAGACAGAGACGAGCGGAGCGGAGAAGAGACGTGTAGGGATCGACCAATCATATTAGGTGAATCCACACCTCGTCTCCGCCTCATTCTCATCAGACGTGTAGGGATTAATCGATCCAAGCGTCTCCTCTCCGCTCTGCTCGTCTCCGTCTCAGTGGAGCCGAAGGCAGCCTTACACATTTTTTTTATAACTGAACTGTCTTAAAAATTTTAAATGTTCTAATGTTATTAAATATCACGGGAAAATTCACACCAATTGACCTAGTCCTAAAGAAAGCTTAGCAAAGCTTGCGTTATGGGTACTACGCAACGGATAAATATAATAATATAGATAGATACATACTTAAATACATAGTAAACACCCAAGACCCGAGAACAATTTTTTTTTAAATATCTGCCCCGACACGGGAATCGAACCCGGGACCTCAAGTTTCGTAGTCAGGTTCTCTAACCACTGGGCCATCTGGTCGTCAAATTAGAATACCTAATTACTATTCGTCGAGAGTTGATAATTTATTAATTTAATGTTACGATGACGCCTCGGAATAGCCGTCGCTAAACTATCGCTAAACTATCGCAAACTGTATGATCGCATTGAGTTTCATGGTACCAGGTATATTGAGTTCTTGTCAAACGCGCGGCCGTCCCACTTTGCATAATTGTCTTAATTTTTTTCGTAGCTTCATAATTCTTACTTATAGAAAACAGAAACAGACAAATACCAGCATATTTTTTTTTATTTCTTCAAGTCCATATTAAATAGTAGGTATTGGTACTGTATCTACAATTAAGAAATAAGACGTAAAACGTAAATTATACCAAATTCAAATAAAACCAGTCGAATTTGTTAGCAAATTATAAAAAATCGCTTTTAAAAACTTGCAACGTAAGTATGTACAGTCGAACCATGTGATTCCTGACCCACCGTAGAACGTTCTCACAGTAAGTTTCATAATAAATTTCTTTTGTCAAGCAATACGATGTCACTAGACTTTAGGTTTACGTTTTACGAAGTTTACGGTTTACGAAGAGTGTACCTAAACCGATTTTTTGACGTACCTACCTAAATACTAATTTTATTTCTCATCATTAGGTTGCCGCCGCACCTGTAGATGGACGAGTCGAATCCGATGGCACGTACAAACGTCTCTACTTACCCTACATTGAATCAGTCGCCAAGGATGGCACCATAAAGATTCTGACTTCCGAAGATTTGCTCGGCTTGGCCAAAAAATTGGAAGCTGGTGACATACCAGTGACAACCATTCACCGAATCATCGGCGTCAATAACTTCAATAACACGCTATCAGACCATCAATTGCGGCGAATGGCCAACCATGAAGTCGCAGCAATTGTGAACCCCGAGGATATGAAAAAACCTGGTTTCGGTCACTTATTCTTAACCATCGACGACAAAGGAATCATCCAAACTTTCATCTACAATTTAACTTTGGAAGAGGCTATGGAAAAAGCCAAAAACGAAGGTTATCCGAATTCATCCTCTGAAGATTCTTATCACCAGAACAAGCCCAAATCGGCTTCTGATTAAATTTAACCAATAGGTTCACTAATAACGATATTGATTGTATATTGTTTAAATTTATATTTTTCCGAATGTCACATAAATTTTATTATATATATATTCAGGCTAATACCTACTTACTTACTGGTCTTAAACATTTTTTTTTAAATATTTGAGTAACTTACCGCGGTCTGTTGTCGTAAGGTATACCTAAATCTAAATACCTATGTATCAATTAAGTATAATCAATCTCAGCAAAAAATAAAACTTTAAAAGTAGTATGTACTTACCTTAATTCTTACTTATTTAATTGGAGCGTACCTAGCTCGGTCAACTGGATGTTAATATAGGTAGATAAACAACCTGTGTAAACGACACCAACCCTTATTCCTTTTTCTTTTAAAGTACCTCATCCCAGCCTATATACGTCCCACTGCTGGGCACAGGCCTCCTCTGAGAACAAGAGGGCTTGGGCCATAGTTCCTACGCGGGCCCAGTGCGGATTGGGAACTTCACACGCACCATTGAATTTCTTCGCAGGTTTGTGCAGGTTTCCTCACGATGTTTTCCTTCACCGCAAAGCTCGTGGTAAATTTCAAATGTAATTCCGCACATGAATTTCGAAAAACTCAGAGGTGCAAGCCGGGGTTTGAACCCACGACCCTCTGTTTGAGAGGCGATAGGTCAAACCACTAGGCCACCACGGCTTCTTAAAAGTACCTACCTACAATGAATAATGCGACAAATGAATGCGTCTCCCCCGTCCATAAAGATCTTTTTCGTACCTACTGTAATTAAATTAGAAGAAACTTCAAGAGCACGTCATCCAAAAGTAATATTATTAAAATAGTACATTACCTACCTACTGCAGAGGCCGGGAAAGTAAGGCTTGCAGGCCGAGTATGTAGGAACCTATAAACAGCCGAGCGAAGCGAGGCCGGATAGGTATACGAGGCTGGCATGTTCTTTCACGCCGAAGCTTAGTGCTTTTCTCAAGCATGCACTAAAAGAAATAAAAACTCCTAGAAATCAATGTTTTATACGTAAGGCAACTAAAATTGTACCAGACTCAAATTATAACTACCATCTATATATAACTAAGTGTTTGTTTCATTCTAACATGATTTTTTAAAACGTTAAAATAATTTCAAAAAAATCTTGTTGCTATAAAACATGTAGGTAGATATAACGAACAACAAAAATAAAAAATCTCGTATCACGTTTCTAAACAAAACTTTTTAAAGTGACAATGGTACTTACTTGCAAAATGGCTGAAGCCCAAGTCCAGTCAATAAAAAAGACAATGACACTTTTTTAAGACATATATAAGATATATGTACACGATTGCCACCAAACAAAAAGTTGAAGTTGAAGTTAAGACAAACAAACTCAATTTTCCCGCCAAAACATTTTTTTTAAGTGTTGCTGTTCGGCTTTTAGGGCCATTATTACACGAACTGCAGCCCATTTTAATCAGCTACATTATTACTTTATTGTAATTTCACATATAACGCGTCGGCAATATTTACATATATTTACATATTACAGTGAACGGAGTGAACCATAGAAATTCAGATTATTGATTTCAAGTCTTGTATAATAATAATAATCATGGATAATTTGAAGTATGAAGTTTTGCACTGAAACAAAAGACTGTTGTCTTGCAAGCCTAGGCCTATTATTGAATATTTTGAAGCCTGTTTTAAGGGACACAACATAAACATTTACTTATAGCATGTTTGAGAAAAAAACATTTTAAAATAAATTTTTAGTTAAAACAAAACGTGATGGACTGCTGTCTTATCTGTGGGTCAACGCGCTTGACAATAGAATAGAAACGCCTTTTGACAAATGAACTCCACAAATAGGGCGGGGAAAATCAAACCCTTTGGCTACCTGTGTACCCTTCGTTCGAGTACAATAGAATATGCAAAGTACTACATGACTTATAGAGCATCTTTATTTCGATGTCAGTATAGCACAGGTCTTTCTAGTGAGTGGGTATCACAAGATAAAAATTCTAGTCATAGGGAAAGTGATAAAATTTTTGTCAAAATAGTTAAACAGTTTTTTTCTGGTGATGTTTATTAATAAATAAAAATTTAACTAGGATACATTTTCATTCAAGAAAGGTAAGTGAATATATTTTAATACAAACATTAATCAAGATTAAATAGCCTTAGATTACCGTAAAAAGCTGGTAAACATTTTTAAAGACCAATATTAATTTTAAAATTATGAATATGATTTTTACTACTTCAGTTGGGTGAAATGTTGTTGATATCGCTATAGCCTATAAAATCGAAATAGTTGAGTACCTAACATACAAATTCTAATCAAATAGTTGAGTAAACAATTGGATTCGTAGGAAGGACATAAGTTCACAATAGATATGGTTTTTAATGAAATCTTGCTTGGTTGCGATGTTTTTGTATTTTCCACGTTTTTTCTATTTTTTTTAAGTTTTCTTTTTAATTTATTCCGGCTCGTTCATCCGGAGGCGAGCAAAGTCCTCAAACACGATGTTATCCTCTTCCTCGTTGGCGTACAGAGAGTTTTCGTAGCGGTGTCGCTCAATACTTTGCATTTTCTTCATCGCGTTAAAACGTTGACGTTCAGCAGTGCCTGGGAATAATATGAAATAAAAAATGTGTTCATTCGATTTAAAGCTCTGAAATAAGCGGATGGCTACGTTGCTAATCCGTTAAAGTAAAGGCGAAGACTTTGCTAAGTCTAACTAGCCAGTTCATGTGGTCTAGTCTCGGAAGCTTATCTCATGAATATTTTATTTGAGAACATATATTATTATATGTTACCTTCAGCGGGATGCAGTAACTTAAAAGGCACATCAGTGACCAGCTCGCCACCAAGTGTTCCACAATTCAGCTTCACGCGTACGGAATACGACACCACGATACCAATGGCGTCGGCAGGACACTTGCCCTCGGCGACCAATGTCGAGCTTGCCAGGTTCACGTCATCTTCCTTCAAGTGGCCGTCCAGAGCTACGCCTGAAACCCTCGAAAACATTGTACACTGATCTAATAGGTCTAACAAACGATCCGGGCCGTTTCTTAGAACTTGGTCACATTCAGAGACTCACATAGACACTTAGAATGAGTTCTCTGATATGAAAATGCCTTCTAAATTTGGGTCCGGTTATCGAAATTACATCACACTAAAAAACAATATATATACTTGTCCGAATAAATATACCAAGTACTTGTCCGACTACGCGCATTCCAGGGTTCCCTACTGATTAATATGCGGCAAATATGAACAAAAACAGCCTATTTTTTTTAATGGAACCCGAAATCAACAGGATGATTTCAGTAAAATAATGTTATTGAAAGACCTATCCAACCCTATAAAAATTTGAAATAAAAAACGCTTGCTAATTTTATTTATATATATAATGGTGCCAATTGTTTTAACTTCAGTTTTACAGAAACATAAAATATTTTTTACCTTATATTTTAGATTGATTTGATTGTTTGTTTCGATTGTTTCAATTCATTCTATTACCATTACCATATATTGTAGATTTTAACTTGACTTTTTGTCTGAATATTATTAGAAAAAATGATAGCAATGCGATAAAATAGTCACTAGACTAATTAGTTATCTATATCTAAGATTTGGTCTTACCACGAATATCCTTATTAGTGCGTGCCAAAGGAACCAAGTAGAAAGTCTTGGATAGACTGGCTCCAGGGGTGATAGGGCATCCTTCACGGCTTTCCAAGGAAGCAACATGGCGGCTAAACTGGGAGTTGATCATTGTTATTTCAACATGCTGTACTACCATGCAGCGAATATTGCGCACTGCTTTTCGTGAGTTGTTCGACACGATGACATTGGCAGCCAGTTTCTCGCCATGGTAATAGATTTCTCTGTCCAAAGTAACTTCAAGGTTGATTTTTCCATTGCTGAAAGTGAAGCCCTTGCTCACAAGGGAGCTTGGAAGACGGCGCCCACGGCTAGCTGGAGCATGTTGCAGCTGCACAAAAAAAAGGAATGAAATTATGTGTTGAATTTGAAGGGCCGGTAAAAGATTTTTTGTTACTTTACCTTCTTGATAGCAAGAGTTACTGAGCTCCTCTTGTGGCTCTTTTGATCTTCACTCTCGGCAACGTAGGTTCGTACGCAATAGTCTACTCCCATCGGCTTGCCCTGGTCTTCTTCAGATGGTTGAAGAGTTATCTAAACATAAATTTATTGTGCTCATTTACAATATGCTGATTGGTGTACAATACTAGCACTTGAAAGTGAATGAAACTTTTTGTTTACCGAGCTAGGCGCCATCTCCGGAAAGTTAAAGGTGAAAGGATACGCATTGGGCCCCAACTTCTTCAAGAGCTTTTCCTGCACAGCAGTTAGTTCCATCTTTGCGTTGATCAAAGGAACAACTTGCTCCTGTCCGATGACCATTTCCTTCGAAAACTTCACTCCCATGACTTCATCTTCCTCCCTACCATAGCGGTAGGTGGTCACAAGCTGAATAACAAATACATGTATAATTAACTTTTAACTGTTTACACTGCACTTCATAACTCATATTATCACTTCACTTGTATACCTGACTGTAGATTTTTCTTCCTTTCAGGTATTCAGGGTCAACAACCACAACTCCATCGACAGGATCACAGTAATCCATATGATCAATGAAGTCCCGTTTGCCCAGGTAAACCGTAACTTTTCCATTTGGGGTAGTTTTTTTAAACACTTTAACTGCGACCACCATTTTCAATTATGTAAATTTGGATGTAACGGACAAGGGAATGAGAAAGCTGCTCCGTATGGAGTCGAGTTGTTTACTCTGTGAGGAGTACACCAGAAATAATGGATAGCAGCCAATTTTACTTTTATATACAGGAACATGTGAGGTTTCATGCAGACCAGTCCAACATTATAATGGGATTTAGCCTGTAGGCGGGCAAATAGGATTAAAATCTTATGACGCATACTATCACAAAAATCGATTTGATGTCACACCACTATTTTGTTTCGTCAAACCGAGCGAATTTCGTATATCCACAAACGTCACGTTGACTGACGTTTTGTTTTGACATATACCGAAACTAGGTTATGTAGGCTCAAGCGATATTGGATTGGATTGGCTTTGCTTTTGCATTGTCGCTCTATACTTTGTTTATCCTGGTAAACAATGAGATTGACTTATAAGAATCTTGTAAGACTTACAAGCTTGTAGTCTGATAGTTTATCATTCCAAATAATGTAATAAAGTGAGTTTTAAAAGGGGTATTTCTTTCAAATGTGTTGTTGCGAAATGGTTGTTTTATGATTTTGTCTTTTACTTTAGCTACACGATCAGTATGCCGACGTTTTTGACGCCGGGCCGGCACGGGTATAGCGTCCGGTTTTCTAGGACGCGGCCGGATGCGTTAGCAGTTGCAACCAGCCAGTACTACGGGCTCGCGGGCGGAGGGACCTTGTTTTTTCTGGAGCTAGCACCCGACGGTGCTACAATTGTAGAGCTGCAGAAATTGGAATGGAGCGACGGACTTTTCGATTTGGTAATTTTACTCTTTATCTAACTTCAAACTAGGAAATTATCTATCAGATTTTATCCTCCTGAAGCCCACCATATAAATATTTTGAAAAAATTGACAAAGCAATTAGAATCTAATTGTTTCGAGAATAAAGTCAAACTGCCGTCAAACTGCCATGGTGTAAAACAATAGAAAAACAAAAGATTTTTTACTTTGTTACATTGTCATAGATTCCTAATTCCCTTGAACTTATTGTGTACATTCTATTGCACATTGGGTTGCACGAGGCTAGTCTTAAATAAATGTAATGACAGAGAAAATCTAAAACTGTCCATCATTAAAGTTTAAAAAGGCGGCTTCCTCTCTATAAGGTAAATGTATGCAACCCAAATAACACTAACTAGGGCACTGTCCAATTGGATTTCATTCTAATAAGTTAATATGCCTCACCTAGTTACATAAATTTGACTTTAATCTCACCATATATTCTGACTACCATATATACGGACTTTTAGAATTTGTTGGTTTGAAGAGATTCTGGATATACAAAGCAATGCTAAGGCTACTAAGTAATATAGAACATTTTTTGTCTGAGGTAAAAAGAAAACATTTTCGTCATACAAATGTATTCTCTTAAATCAAGTTGAGGTAAATAAGACTGAAGTTCATTTGATTTAAAAGTTCACATCACTAGTTGGCCTGTATACGTCCCACTGGAGGGCACAGGCATCCTCTCAGAATGAGAGGGTTTGGCCATAGTTTCCACACAGGCCCAGTGTGTATTAGAATCCACAATCCTCTGTTTGGCTACCACTGCTAAGTTACATCCTTTTTTTTCTTATAAATAACTCAAGTTTCAGATACACTGTGCTTAATAAATAATAATTAGATCAATTCAGAGGCATAGCGTGGATCAAAATTTTGCCACCCTGATATTTAGTGTACTCATTGTAATTGGTCCGAAACGGAGGTGCAACATTTTTTTTTGTTATGGAATTATCATCATCATCCCAGATTGCAGCCTCTGCGCGTCCCAATGCTGGGCACAGTCCTCCTCTCATTGTGGCCGTAGTTCCCATGCGGGCCCAGTGTGGATTGGGAACTTCACACATACCATTAAATTTTTATGGTATTTTGCTACCCCCTAAATGTGCTGCTCGGGGCGGACCGCCCCCCATGCCCCAACTACGCTATGCCACTGGATGAATTTAACTAATTCAGGCTTTACCAGGGGTTGTTTTGTTTAACATGCTGATGTTTGTGATCTCTTTCAACATCTCTTTCTACCCTCATCTTATGCTGTGTGATAGAAAGAAGTGGTGAAAATGTTTGTGATTTCTACTTACACAAGTATACAAAGGCTTGTGTTCACTAACTGCAAACTGTTTCAACAGAAGACATACCAAACTCGCACTTCTCTCTCTAGGTTGCCTAACAAAAAGATTTGTGCCACTGAAACATACCATGATTTACTGTCAGTACCTGGGCGACCAAGCTTTGCTTGGGCTAAAACTCTTTAATAAGCGTTTTCCCAGAGATAATACCAAGCTAGATTGATTTGTCATGCCCAATAACCCGTACATACCAAATTTCATCGAAAGTGTTGGAGCCATTTCTGAGATCCCTAAAATATATATATATATGTATACATCAGTGGCGAGGCGTCCATAGAACCCTATTCCCACCGGCTCGCCCAATATTTACAAAATAGGACAACAAGACATTCAGTATTTAATGTATTTATGAAAAATTTAAGCGATCTTTGCTTTGGCTTTACCATGGAAATATCTGACGCTACACCACTGATATACATATATAAAAGAATTGCTCCTTTAAAGGTATTAAATTTAGTACAAATGCGAATTCTTCAACATGAATTGACTATTTAGAATTCGGTACAAAATTATTTCTGTCTTATCTAAAGTGAATTCTGTCCAAATGTTACTGTACTGAAAAACATTTAGAACCAGTATCAACTGCAATAAAGTTTATGTAGGTCAGACAGGTCGCAGTTTCAATGCTAGATGTAGAGCATGTTTTGGCATTATAGGAATGATCATTCTGACAATCAAATTTTGCCAACCATCTGCTAGAACCAAATCATTCTTTATTAGACTCAGATTCATTCAGATTCGTCCAGATTCATGAAGACGAAACCCCTTGTCACATTATTGTGGCAAGGGGTTTCGTCTCGATGTTCTGGAATGCATAAGGAGTTATTTAGGTGCAACGGTATGGGGTCTATTATTTATGAGCAAGTAAATTTAGTATCATATCCCTTGCTACGGCTTGGGTCTAATTTCAGCAATAACGGTTAATAAAACAGGTCTTGACAGTAAATAAATAAAAATTCAAGGTAGTTTTTTATGACGATTAAAATTTAATATTATAATATTGTGGTTAGTTTTATTTTGTTTGAGAAAAAATATAAGGTACTTAGGGAGTTACAGTGACAAATTAAAACGGTTGTTGTGATTTGTTAATCTAACATCTGGTAGCATGGTGTACGGTTGTGTTGCTCTGAAGATGAGCTCTGTTTGAGTTCGAAACGCGTCAGTGTAGTGTAGTGTGGTGGTGGTGATAGATTGATTTGCGTGATTGTGTGTGGTCTTAAAGTGTGGAGGTGGAGGAACTGCATGAACACGCATATCTTGCATAAACTTCTATCATAAGGTTGCGGGTGAGCAACGAAATTATTTTAGTTCATTGATATGGACCTCCGCAAAGTAACACCTGATTCAATAAATTAGTACATCATCCTAACCATCATCCAAACTAGTCCAGAGGGGCATATAAGGGGTGGTTTAGTGTCCTTGAAATGCTCGTCAAACAACATTATTAGTACACGGTTGTACCAAAGTATTCAAATATCGCAGGTCATGTGCTGAAGACTTGTAAGTGCACATGCGAACTTTCCCGCTGCTAATCGACTTATACGTAGCTATTTGGATCTGTTTATTTATAGACAATTGACTTAAAACCTTGCTTGTTTACTTACGCTGAGAATGACGGTTGTTTCTTATGTAAATGCAGCCAGTTCCTTATTTTTTGAAGTAATAATTTTATATTCGAAAATAAATGCAATCATTTAACTTAAAATTAAAAAATATTTTTGGGGTGTCTTAGGTTTTCAGTTATTTAATTAACACCTTGTATATATAGCTGTTATTTAGAAAAATTGTTTTGTTTGTGATTTTTATGTTTGTATCACATCTTGTACTTTGCTATGATTGGATTAAAATTAAAGTCACTGAAAAGTTATATTCTTGCAAAAACTTATTTTGTTAACCCCCGACGCAAAAAGGGGCGTGTTTAGAAGTTTGACCACTATGTGTGTCTGTCTGTCTGTGGCACTGTAGCTCTTAAACGGGTGAACCGATTTGAATGCAGTTTATTTTTATTTGAAAGCAGGTTTTCCAGCGATGGTTCTTAGACATGCTTTAATAAAATCGGTTTGTCAGCCGTTTTTGAGATATTGAATGTTGAAGTGACAATGTCTGGGGTTTTCCAACTTTTTGTAGGTTAGGTTATGTAGGTACATACTGGGTTTGCATTTGAACATAATCAATAGTAAAAAAAGATGCGGTCTATGATAGAACATGCTTGCCTAGTAAATACCTATCAATTGAGGCTGCAGATAGAGCAATCTTTTTTTTTATAGTACGGTGCAGTGCTTAGGGTATATAAGTGCACAATGGTTTTGCTAGATAAATAAAGAAATTAAAAAATATATATATTGCACATTCTGTTTTGCTTATTCGGTTTTTCTCTCTCGTTTCGGAGGCCAAGACTCATTTTGGGTCACTGAGCCAAACTAGTTAGTTTAGTTTTTAGTTATTCTGTTTTGCCAGAATACCCTCGCTTTATTGAGGGATTAAAGGAAAAATATTGTTTTGTTTAATTCTTTAAAACATGCTTTGTTCTTATAAAATTACAAACGTTATTATCATAATAAGCTCGTCACGATTATTTACCCTTTTTCTAATGAGAGGGGGGGACGCTCGATTTTAATGAAAATTTGCACTTTAAACTGCACTCCCACTACGTCTATGGGAGGTACTCTAAAAAAAATTGTTTTTGATTTTTTTATTGTACCATTTTGTCGGCATAGTTTACATATATATTTGTGCAAAATTACAGCTTTCTAGCATTGATAGTCTCTGAGCAAAGCCGCGGACGGACAGACATACAGACAGACAGACATGGCGAAACTATAAGGGTTCCGTTTTTGCCATTTTGGCTACGGAACCCTAAAAACGAAGTATAATGAGGTGCATGGTTGTCAACGGGCATCGATCATTTAATTAGCAAGCCATCTAGTTCAGCAAGTGAACTGTAGATGGCGCTGTATCGAACACGAGCACGGGCTTGTTTCAGACGTGGTCCGGCGCGACGGAGGGCGCGGCGGCGTGCGGCGCGGGCGACGGCGCGGTGGTCGTGTTCCGCGCGGGCTGCGCCGCGCCGCTGCGGGTGCTGCGCGCGCACACCAGCGAGGTGTGCTCCGTGGACTGGCCCAGAGCGCATCTGCTGAGCGCCAGCTGGGACACCACCGTCAAACTGGTCAGTTTTACTGCTGTCGGCTTATAAACTTCTAAATTGCATTTTAACTTTTTATCAATATTCCCAGATCTCAAAACTTCTTGGTCTCAAAATATAATACCTAAATGTATCAATTAAATTCCTAAAATGAATATGCGCTAAAGTCGAACTTTCTTACAACACGTCGGAATTTTTTTATGACATGCAAACGATTTCAACTTATACCTTACTGATGGTACCTAAATTGCAGAATGCCTAATTTTATTTCATAAGCCGGAACATATGGCTGAATTCAAAATACCTTAGTCTCATAAACCTAAACTTCAAAATCACTTTCATGGCAAAACAACATATGCTTAATCGCTAAAAACCTAAATTGAGTTTATCGCTGAAAAAACAAAAAAAAAATTGAAAATACAAACTGAAATATAGATGCACAGAAAAACCAGAAAAATAAGACCAGCACTGGGAATCGAACCCTCTTTCTCTATTTTTCTATATTTCAGTTCCTTTATATTTTCAATTTAGTTTTTACGGGATGACCGTAAAAGTAAAAAAAATAAATTGGAATTGAAATAAAAAAAAAAAAGATTAAAAAAAAAACTTTTACTGAAGTTTACTAAAACCAATGAGAAAACAAGATAAATACGACCTGTTTCGACAAAATACGGTGGAAAAACATTGTTCACTAAATCACTACATCTGTAGTTGACTGTAAATGTATTCCCAAACTGTAATTGTATTTCAATTGTACTTGTTGCACATTTGTCTTTAGCACATTTGCGGGTCTCTCACAGCTGATTAAACATTGCCCATTTTAGTGGGACCCTGAGTCGGAAGCCTGTCTCAGCACGTTCGCGGGTCACTCTCAGCTGGTCTACACGGCTGCCTTCTCGCCGCACTCGCCTGCCACGTTCGCCTCGGTCTCGGGCGACGGACACTTGAAGCTCTGGTCCTGTACGGAACCCTCGAGACCCGCTGCTGTCGTGAAAGCACATGATGCTGAGGTGAGCAAGCCCTCAATATAAGTATGTTCACTATCGTACTCGAGAAGAATTTCCTTTTTTTTGTTTCGTTTATTGTTTGACCACCTCTGATCCATCGATTCTTTCGGGAACACTAAATGTAACATTCCGATGTTGGCGACCGCGACTTGACTTGAAGCGATCGTGTCGTGACAAAGTTCATACTATACGTTATGCCTATCCAATTTATTAAAAGTGTAAACAAACCGATTTCATCAAAATTCTTGTATAAACACTCACTGGATCGAATCAATAACACATTTATCTATAATTCGTGTCTTTTAACTAGATGTCTAATCACTTTTTTCACCAAAATTCACTTGATTTCAATATTTATTTTTCATTTGAAAAATCTTCGTCAAAATCTGACGTTATTTCTTGATTGAAACATGTGTATAATCTGTAGTAGCATAGACTAGCGTAGAGATGGTGGAAAATTTGACATTTTAAAAATCGATTAATGCGCGGGTGAATAAGCGATTTTTATTTACTCTCCTTAAAATTTAAAAATACTGATTAAAAGTTAAAATATTAACTAAGAGTTACTGCTTTTATAATTGAATAAACAGTCTTTGGAATGAAATCAAGTATTGTCAATAATAAAATAGACAAAAATACTTTGATCTATTAAATTAATAAATTAATCGATTTACTGAACAGATTAATTATTTTGCAATAGGTTCTAGATTTTAACATCATTGAATGTCTGTGGTCGGATAAATGGCGTCTTTGTTTACACTTTTCATAAATTGAATCGAAGTACAATATTAACAGTGGGTCGCGGTCGCAGGTAGCGGTCGCCACCGTCGGAACGACACCTTAAAGATACGTTGTCTGTCGTGCAGGTGTTGTCGTGCGATTGGAGCCGGCTGGAGACGCACGCGCTGGCCACGGCCGGCTCGGACGGGCTGGTGCGCGGCTGGGACCTGCGCCGCCTCAGCGCGCCAATGTTCACGCTCAAAGGTGGCTCATATAGGACTCCCCCTTACAAATTTTCAGAGTACCTTGTTGCCATGGCAACATCTCCCGAGTTACCTATTAAAAGTATGATTTTATGGGGTACAAATCCACTAAAAGTTGGGAGTTATGACAGTTTTAAGCAATTCCTTCATGGCTCATCTCCTAAGCATACAATAGTATACATTGCAAAGATATTTTTTTCTAACAAAGTCAAACTGATGACTATTTCTATATAAGTAATCCATATATATGGATAAGATAAGTTGTCCATTTACAGTTGTCCACTAATTTAAAAAATATATATTTACTAACGCTATTTCAACACAAAAAGTAAATAATATTGTGTTTAAATAAATACAAAACCTAGCGGTAAAGGTGATAAAAAGTCAGATAATCTTTAATGTTGGATCCAATAGAAAGTTTCGATGTAGTTACAAAATTACGATTTTTTCCTCACAAGATTTCATGACGCTTTCCTGACGTCAAGAAATTTTGGATTTTTTATGCAGTTTATGCTTTATGATCACGTCTTTAGTGTTAATAATTTCTTGACAAAAAGATTTCTTCTCAATTTCAAGACGGGACAACTTTCTGAGAAATACTCTGATGTCTCCTAAGTTACGGGGCAGCATAACATACCTACATTAAATAGTTTATTGTCCCCTTTATAATAGTGATTATTTACTTTATCTTATTTTAGAAAAATGACTAAGTTTCTCGCGGCGCATTCTTCTTGGCAATGATGGTCATTCCGAAAGCGCCGTTAGTTTAAAAAAGTGGCATGTAAAAAGAGCCCTTTGCGGCTTGCTTGCAAAATAAACTTTTTGATTTTGTTCGAACACTAGTAGCGACCATGTTTTGTCGGCAACGATAACCTAGGATTTTCGGGTTCGATTATTACTTTTTTCTCTTTCAAATTTTATTTTTTTTACTTGTTGTTCTAGGATGTGAATGCGCGGTCAGAAGAGTGCAATTTTCCCCACACGCCCCTTCGGTCATTGCGGCTGTTTCCTACGATTTTACTACGAGGTAGGCATGTAAAAACAGTATTTCCTAACATCCTCTAAAGTAAGTATAATGCGTGGATTTTTTGATACCCGAATGACAATGAGATGAGGAATACAGGGTGGACCTGCAACTGACTGTAATAGTTGAATCAGATGTTTTGTCTTATCGAAATCATCCCCATTTTTCAAACTTTGCGTTTGAGGTAGTTTTTGGCAGAAAACCATGATAAATTAAGTTTTTTTTGTCTTATTTCATACAGTTAACCCTTTTCCATGCATAGTGCATATAGCGACCACATAAATGTACACAAATATTCGACCTTGCTAAATTTACAATTTGGTACAAAATCCATTGAAGTCATTAAAAATTATTCAAAGGTTAATAATATAGGTAAAACTATGATTCTTTTTTGTAGTACCGTATTAACCGTATCTTGATTCATATTAAATATAATGACCCGGATAACTTACGTCTTAAATCGAGTTTAGCTCGACATGTTTCGGGCTAATCCGTAGCCCTTCGTCTCCGGAGCAACGCGAGTCAGCGGCTGCAACACATGTCGAGCTAAACTCGATTTAAGACGTGAGTTATCCGGGTCATTATATTTAATATGAGTGAGTCTCACGGTAGTTTCATGTTCGTATCTTGATTCTGTTAAGAAAGTAGTTGTTTATAGTTCTTTGGCATAATAGTAAAACAAAAACGTAATTGTCTTTTGAGAATTTGCAGTTGACACCCTGCTTACTCGTATGCCCAGCAGTGGGACACAGGCTGATGATGATTATCCCCTGTGTGTCCAGGATATGGGACCTGAAGCGCGGCTGCGAGCCTTTGGAGACCATCCGGCACCACTCTGAGTTCACGTACGGGCTGGACTGGAACGCTCTGCGGCCGCACCAGCTGGCGGACTGCGGCTGGGACTCGCTCGTGCACGTGTTCACGCCGCGCTCGCTCAACTGAGGTACAGACCCTTTAACCTCGTACTTACATGCTTCCTTTGGGAAGGACATAACAAATAATTATAATGAGGGCTATCGTTTTTTGTCTCACTAGATGGCGCACTGTTGCGTGAGGTTTTTAAGTATGGCTTTCAAAGTCTGTTATTACGGGCGTGAAAACAAAGTTTAGATTAAAATCATATTTAATACACCTTAAAACCGTACCATAAAAATATCGAGCATGCCACAGTGTTGCATAGTCCCCGTTTTGTTCGGAAAAAAGGGAGGAAAAAGGTTTCCGAAAGACAAAACTGTCTCAAAACACAGACTTTCATTGCCCCGGAACGCATATTTGCCATAATTAATTTCAGATATTGCAAAATATTCACAAAATTATTCTAATTATAAATATACCCGTGTAGCTCACCCAAAAACTATGAGATTTGACATTTCGGAGACCTCACGCTACACTAGCGCCTCTAGTGGCGAATTCATACGCGATAGCCCTCATTGGACACTGATGGCCTTTGTAAAGTACATAGTGAAAAACTAGTAGGAAAAGCCGCTCTAAGCGATATAATTTGTAAGCTCCAAAAAATTATTCCAAAAAAGTTTCTTTGGTAGGCAGGAGGATACTGTACTTCGTTTAGAAAGAAAATAAGCGAACTTGACGTGTCTTTTTATTGAAAAACACTTTTGAAAAATAAGTCACAGCAAATATGGTAACAAATAACAAAGGACATTATGATAATTTACCTGCTTTTGGTATCTATAAGTAATAGTTACTGTTTTTACAAGCTTTTATTTAGTTTCACCTGTTTCACCTGTCCCGTTGTCTGTCTGTCTGTCTGTAATCAAATCTTGCAAGTCAAATTTGACCAACTTCCTGTAGTCAGATTGTCCTGAAATTTGGAATAAGTACTTATGTAAATCGCGTGACAATACAATAATCTAGCAGTGACATCCTGGTAGTCCAGCCAGGATTGTCTCCGTAGGACGGAACTCCTCAACGGTTAATAGCGTCGACTTGAAATTTGGTATGCAAATGTAGTTTCGTTGGCAATGCAAGTACAGCATTATGCTAGTGGGGACCTATTTAGCGTCATGTATGTCTTGTATTTGTTCTATGTTTGTTTTTATGGCGTTAAATACATGTATTTTCTTTCTTTCTTTCTTATAGTCAACAAAAAGTACAGTCAGTTAGGTTATTTTCAAAACGTTTTTCAATAAAAAGACTCGTCAAGATTGTGGGAAACAATAATGTACAATTCAAAATGTACGCGCAATAATGTACGACATGATAATCCGAAGCATTATTGCTTCCGATTATCATGCTGTACATTATCATGGTCGCGCATTATCAGGGCGTACAAAATATTGCGCGCGCTGTAATGTACGTAGTGATAATGTAAGACGTGATAATCTGAATCCAACCGATTCGAATGAATAGACATTTTTCGCCGCGGATCGAGCGAGCGCAGCAAGCGAGATCGATATAGTCGGAGCAGATCCGACCCGGCCGAGTTAGGTTGAAGGCCCTTCGTTAGGTATTTTTTATTTATTTCAATAACGGAAATCGTAAGGCATGATAATCGGAAGACATAATGCTTCGGATTATCACGTCGTACATTATTGCGCGTACATTATTGGTTCCCTGCTAGTTCGGTACGGGGTGATAATGCACGACATGATAATTCGTGCACATAAGCACGGATTATCAGGCCGTGCATTATTTGAGCGTGCATTAACAAGTCGTACATTAACTACACCCAAGGTTGTTTACCCTTTTTCTAATGCTAAAAAAAACCGAAGTAAGTATACGAAGTGCAAAATTCTAAATTCGTATCTTGCCGTCCCGCTGATGCTTATATTATTTAATACGAGTGAGAGGGACGGCACGACACTAAGTAGCCCCCACAGATCTAGTGAATAATGTTTTTCCATCGCATTTTGTCGGATAAGTTCGTATTTATCTTGCTTTCTCATTAGCTGCAGTAAACTTCAGTAAGGCTAGTAGAGACAGCAAGATAAACACAAAATTTTCCTACTGAATACGATGGCAAAACATTATTCACTACATAGATCTGTACCTTAATTGATACAAAGTATACGGCATTCATTCTATAGACCAAGAGCCCGTGACGGCCAGACATTCGTTATTTTATAAAAGACTAGCCGCTACCGGTGACTCCCTCCGCGCAGAATTCGTTTATCGCTATCCCGCGGGAACTATGCAATTTTCCGGGATAAAAACTATCCTATGTCCTTCTCCGGGTCTCAAACTGTTTGTGTACCGAATTTCATCTAAATCGCTTCAGTGGTTTAGACTTGATGAAGTAACTAACAGACTTACAAACTTTCGCATTTATAATATTAGTGGGATAAAGGTTTTTTTATATAATAATATTTTATTATGTTTCCGACACCGTTAAGAACGATCCCCAACTATGACATATGGGTAGTGTCTTTGGGAGGTAACAAGTAATAAAGGTGTATATAAAATGGCACCTCAAATTCGTAGACAATCACCATATCGGCCGTAGGACGTCCACTGTTGGAAGCGACCTGCATCCACCGTGAACCCGCGGCTTTAACCAGGTCATCTGCCCATCTTGGTGGACGTCCTACGCTGCGCTTGCCGATCCGCGGTCTCCATTCTGGAACTCTTCGGCCCCAACGGCCATCTGTTCTTTGTGCTCTATGGTTATAAACTATACAACTTGCTCTTAATAAAATATGATTGAAACAATATAATAATCAATATTTTTTCTTTTATCTATAGAACCCTATCGAAGGACTGATCAGTGCTGAGTGCTGCTGTACACCGGTGATATAGATAGGTATGGTCATACCTCACAAAGGAACGCTTCTACTGAAGCCAAAACATGCAGTATCTGACCAATCGCATTAGTTGATAGGCTTCTAGGGAAGCGCACCTTAAGAACTATACTCCATAAGAACTTCTGTGGCACTCGCTATGGATCGAAACATTGTACTTGGGTACTTCGCGCTCCCTTGCACTTATGGAAGTTACGGGCCTTATGAGCAAAGCCCGTACTTTTGGTGCCGATGACATCAATGACACGCTGCATATAGGTGATTCCTATTAGTATTTCGACCGTATTTTTTCATACAAATAATCTACCCCGACTGGTGACCGAACCTGGGACCTTAAGCTTCATATTTGTGTCTTTGTGCCACTAAAACACCATGTTGACATCTCGCACATCTGCCAAAGATTTTATATATTATACATATAATATATATTGACAATTAGATACAGCAGTTTAATTGAAATTCCGGGATTGTGTAAAATTCCCGTGGGAATTTCCGAAAATTACTTAGACGCCCTGTAGTGATTATTTGACATGTTGGCAAATTATTAATCATGACGAAACTAATTGGAATCATCATATATGCAGCGTGACGTCAAATTGATGTCATCAAAAGTACAGGCTCTGCTTATGAGTAAGCGAATATTACATTACATATTCGTAATTTTCTCGTCCCGCGTGCCATTATTCTAGTGGACTATAGTAACTATAGGGTAATTTGACACCACAAATCAATTGAGTTGTTATTCTACGAGTCCCACAAAGATTTTATATGCTAATACTGAAATGTGACGTCACTTATTATTACCCAACTAATTATTTACTCCAAAGTTAAGCACTAAAAATTAAATTTTACAGATAGTCAAAACTTGGTCTGATTTTTGGTTTGATTATTTTTATTGGAGCTATACATAGTGCCAGCCACGAAGACACGTGATTTTGTCAAAATTATAATAAGAATATTATATATAATTTTATAATAGTATTGTAATAAGAACCACGGCACGCGTCATCGTGAATGACTCTACTTATATGTGTGCAAGCATACAGGAGGTCAATGGTGTCAAATATCCTATTATGTAAAGTGCCAACGTGTGGTTTCGATAATTGGAGCAAACAGGGAAACGATAATTTGGCAAGTGGTAGGTTTGTTCGCCAAGAGTTTTATTTTTATTTATTTAATGAAATACATGTTATAGTAGTACAACCCAAACGTATAGGTACATTTTAAGAATTTTCTTAAAACTAAATTAATGGCTATTATGATAACGCCTCGGAATAGTGACTGTCGCTTAGCTATCGCTAACTGTATGACAGGCGTCGCTTATCACTGCGCGCACTGAGATTCGTGGTACGAGCACGCAGTTGTTGTCAAGCGTAACCAGGGCGGACGAGACGACGCGGCGGTCATATTTCCATTTCCTTCTGAAATTCGATTCTTCTTCGAGTATAGTCAAAATACCACAAACGGGACTTATCACGCTATTATTATACAAGTAATATTTACCTCGACGTTTCGGCAACGTTACAGTTGCCGTGGTCACGAGTAGACTGAAGTGTGGGGTGTCAAGTCTGCCTAGCAGCGCGAGTTCTTCGAACTACCCGCACTTGATCACTAATAGTGCCGGCACTCGTATCACGAACTACCCGCACTTGGTCACTTTTATTAGTCACCCTATCACACCGACACACAACACTAACAACGTCCGATCGTCCCTCCGAACATTCATCCCGACGCCGACACTTATTAATAACAGGATTCCACGAAGATGAAAGCTTATACCCATCGTCCCGGTTGAAATTCTTATGCTTTTTTATTTCAACCGCTATTAGTAGTCACTATTAGTGATCAAGTGCGGGTAGTTCGAAGAACTCGCGCTGCTAGGCAGACTTGACACCCCACACTTCAGTCTACTCGTGACCACGGCAACTGTAACGTTGCCGAAACGTCGAGGTAAATATTACTTGTATAATAATAGCGTGATAAGTCCCGTTTGTGGTATTTTGACTATGAGTGAGAATCACGAAAGTTTAAAACGTTCTTCGAGTATGTTGATCGATGATTATTATTATAATTAGCGAGCCGCATTTGTCATGAGTTAAGAACCTTTGTTTTTTTATCAACTCTCGGCGAACAGACTGTAGATAAAGTCAAAACGCTAAAGCGCTGCTTTGCCAGGGTTATATTGTAACAAATAGATGCCAAACAATATATGAATAGTAGTATCTAATATTAGTACATTTTATGTCATTGTCAATTGATTTCTTCTCAGGCAAGATGTATTTAAAGCTCACAGACCATATTGTTTAACGCGCTCGGAATCACAATCGGGTTCATCGTTTCTTTCTTTCAAACAGTATCGGATGAGGGTAAAGAGAGACAACGAATGCGATTGCAAGCGCCCGCGCGTTAGACTTAATGACGGCAGTAGAAACATGCAAAAAAGTCATAAGTACGTTATAAACAATATTATAAAATATTTGCATGTGTTTATCGGGCTTTGTAATGTATTACAGAACTTAATCAATTATTGTATTTAGTATTGATCTGAAATCTTGTACAGACTGTTTTATTGACTGAAATGAATAGCATTCCACGTATTAGGAAATTGTACGTAACATACATTGTCACTAAAAGAAACCAAAAATGTGTTATTTTATTTTTAAGAATTTTGCAATCTTTTGTAAATAATTCATATTTTCTATTCCATTGTGTAAATAGTATATTATTTATTCGTTATAGTATTATTAAAAGTATCTTATAATTAAAAATATAAGCCAAATATTACTAGATATAAGAGACCAAGCAGACAGTGAAGCGTTCAGCTTGTTTTATGTAGTTAGCACAAACATAAGGGTCTATGCTAGCTGGCGCGGGCGCACGGCGCGGGTGCACGGTAAGGGGTGCACGGCGCGGGCGCTCGCCTGCGGGTGTGTGTATAGGATTCGTCACAAGCGACGCGCGCAGTTAGCGCTGCTCATAGTATTTTTCAATAGGCGTCCACTCGCTCAGTGCAAACCGCGTCAGCTAGCATAGGCCCTAAGAATTTTGTGCACAGTAAAGGATATATACGCTGACTCACCTTTAGTCCCATTTCGTAGCCAGATTTGGTAGCGAGCTAGAAAGAGCTTTTCCGTCTTGTAGCTTACTAAAATGGGAATCGTGCACGCATTCATTTGTTAGTACTTTTTACATTACCTCGAAAGCATAAATTTCTTGTAGCGATTCACCGAATCGCATTTCATCTCGATCGTATATTTAATTATAGCGTTCTGTCACGATCGTTTATTTTTTTTAGTCGCTATAAATTTTGGTCGCATTCCACCTCGATCGTGTATTAGTGTATTTTAGTGGAAACATCAATTAACCACACAACCTCTCCTCCTCTCAGAACAAGCCCTCTTGTTCTGAGAGGAGGCCTGTGCCCAGCAGTGGGACGTATATAGGCTGGGATGATGATGATGATCAATTAACCCGTCAAATTAATTAGAGTCCCCGGATAACATCGATCGCGGTGAAATGCGTCCAGGGTAAAATACTACACGAAAAATGAGATGCTACAAATTACTTATACTATGTAAAAAGCTACGCAAAATATTGAAATTTTGTTAGTTCGAGGTGAAATGCGATCCAGTGAATCGCTACAAGAAATTTATGCTTTTGAGGTAAAGAACTATAATGCACGCATTAGGAAACTCTATATAAATGATAAAATCTGAACGTATTTCTGTCTGTGCGGATATTAATCTACCGATTTTACTAATGTATGTAAATACGTTTTGACAGGAAGGCTGGCTATGCTAAAGTTTAAAATGTTGCATAGTATACTGCTTCTTCTTCCATCCCCACTAAGTGAATCTTGAAACCATGGAACCATTTCACAGCCAATGTGTAAAAGTGTGTGCAGGCACTCAATTTACTACTAAAACACTGTTTTTTAACATTCACTTATGTGAATATAACAGCTAACCGTCATAGTAATTTTCTAAACAGCTTTTTATAAACATACCCACATGAGTTATCAAATAAAATTCATTATCTGTTACAAAAGTTATTTTTATTTACAAACGCACAAATTGTTTATTAACGCCCGTCATCTAACGTGACTCTCGTTCACCACAAGTGGAGCGATGTGTAAAAAAAAAACACCAATAGGATAACTAAATTTTCCTGCGCTGCTTCCCTATTGGTAGATTTTCCTGACACACCGTTCCTCTCCCTAAAGCATTTTTAATAAGTGTTACACAAGGACCTTAAAGCCAAAAAATAAATACATTCATTTAAAGTTTCATTTTAAATGAAAAGTTTGAGTATAATTAAATTACAGTCATAAAAGTGAATATTTTACCAAATCAACAATAGCACGTGTCTTTTTCAAAGTATTGAGATCTGAGAAACGCACGAAATTATAGAATTAACCAAATTTCCACACAAAAACAAAAGGGACTATGTAACATCATAATACTAGACACTCTTACAAAACCAAACGTGAATTTCAAAGGAATAGAAAACCAAATTAAACGACCAAATGCAACCTATATAGAAATGGTATAAATTAGGTACTATTATGTTACCAGCATGAAAATTCACGCGAAGACTTTTTTTTATTGCTCATTGCTTAATAATTCAACAGAACTAAAAGTTAAAACGCCATCTATCGATTATCACATGTACCGCTTCATCCTGCGAATCCTGCCCTCTATCGCCGACAAGAGGAAATAAACAGTTCTGAGATCATTCTCGCGGCCACGGCAGATGTCGGTGACACTAAACGCATGGTTCAACGTACAGCACGACATGGCTCTGATTTGCCTAATATTCGGGACCCTGCGGACTTGAGTCTGGCATGCGAACTCGTTCCTGCCGCTAGGTTTCATGGTGCAAGCTTCCTTGAACTTCTGCGGTTCCGCTTGCGTCTCGCTGTCGTTGACTGGCTCTTGGTTATTGACGTCCTCGTCAGATGTCGCTAGGTGCTTCGCAACTGCAAGTCGAGTAAATGGTTGTTAGTTACACTAAGAAGTTGCGAGTGCAGCCGCTAGATGTCGCTACAAGAATTTCACGTTCCGGGCCAATTACATAGAATTGTCAAAACAAAGTTTTAATTTCTATGGTTCTGTACCTCACAAGGAAAATACAACCATTACAAAATATTGTAGAATCACTGTGTTGTGCGTCTGTCTGCTCTTTTATTGTCAAGACCCTTTTCTCAGGAATGAGATGGATGAGGTAAGTATCAAACTGAAATTAATAATCGAATAGTCGACTGACTCCTTGAAACAGTGAAAAAAAAACTTCTCAGTCAATTTAGGTAATCAAAGGATAGTCATTCATTATAAAAGGTGTTTCTGTACGAGTTGCCGTAACCGAAAATCCTATATATGGGTACATACCATAATATGGTACTATAGGTACCTATTTATTTCTGGTGTACAATAAAGAGTCATTGTATTGTGTTGTATGGTATCCGGTTATCTATTGTTTGCCCGAAAGTATTATGCTATATAATAAGTAATTCCATTTTCCCGAAGTTCATATGCCCGAAACTTCATTTGCCCGAATGTTTCGTTTACTAGAAAATTTATTTGATATATTCTTATTTTCCCTTCTTCATTTCCTTTCTTCTTTTAATTAGTAGTGCAAATGAATTTATAAGAAACAATATTATGGTGGTTGAATATATAGCACATGAAATTCGGGAAAATTAAACTCGGGCACGTAAAGGTATACCATGGCATCCACCTTGAAGCATAGTGCTAGATTAGTTTTGTATTTCTTATGTAGTAGGTATAATCACTGGCACCAATATCTGACACAACATAGCCTGTATAAATATCTGACACTTTATTTGTAAGGCCGGTAGGGCGTGGCAGTTACTAGGTAATGCAGGGGAAACAATAATGTACAACTCGGATTAACCTGTCCTCTCCCAGAGGCACAAATTTGTGCCCAAATTCCTTTGATCCTGTACATTATTGCTTCCGATTATCATGCCTTACAATATCATGGTCGGGCATTATCAGGGCGTACAAAATATTGCGCGCGCTGTAATGTACGTAGTGATAATGTACGACGTGATAATCTGAATCCAATCGATTCAAATGACCATAGATTTGTGTTAGGCTGCGTTAGGTCCAATTGTGACCACAATGCGCGAGCCGAGCGAGCGTGCCGCGCCAGCGGCCGGCGAAGCGCCAGGACCAAATTAAGTTACTTTTTACTAAATTTATTAATATTCGGTGTACACGAAAAGAATGGTCGGTATTTTCCCAACAATAGGTTGAGCAATATTGCACGGATTATCAGGCCGTGCATTGTTCGAGCGTGCATTAACAAGTCGTACATTAACTACACCCGTAATGCAGATGACTGGACACTACGAAAGCTACTCACGGTTTTCCTTGACCCTGGTGATCTGTTCGGACAGCAGCCGGCTGTAGTAACGGCATGACGACATCAGGTTGCAGTCGTGAAAGTGCACTGAAGAATATAAATGAATACGAGTATCACTATCACTATGCTGATCTACAGCGGGGCTACTACGAAATTGGAAAATTGAAATTCGTATTGTAGTACCGTCCCTCTCGCACTCGTATTAAATAATATTAGCGTCAGCAGAACGGCAAGATACGAACTTCGATTTTCGTATAGCCCAGCAGATCCTCATCTGATGATACTCTGTCAAGACTAGTCAAGAGTGTAGCGACATAGGAAATGATAATTTATTGAATCAGGCGTTACTTTGCGGAGGTTCATATCAATGAACTAAAACTATTATATTGCTCACCCGCGACCCTATGATAGCTAAGTTTATGCAAGAAATGCGTGTTCACCACCAACACCACACTATATTGACGTGTTCCAAACTCAACCGGAGCTCATCTTCAGAGCAACACAACCATGGTAGCGTGGACACTCATTTCTTGCATAACGTAGCCATCATAAAGGTCACGGGTGAGCAAAGTAATTGTTTTGGTTCATTAGAAAAAGATCACTAAGGGGCTGTTTCACCATCCATTGATTAGTGTTAACTGACGGTTAGATGTGATGCCGTCTCTGTCTATTCGAACAAAACAAATAGAGACGGCATCACATTTAACCGTCAGTTAACACTAATCAATGGATGGTGAAACATCCCCTAAATGTTGTATATAAATGTATAAAGCTAATCAGTACCAAAGAGTTGCGAGTAAAACCGTCGCTGTAAAACCGCGGTATAACGGCTCATCGATCACCCTTTCTTGCACATTTTTAGTGGATAAGTACGCGGCTTAATCGTCAATACCTGGTCGAACACCTGGTTGATTCCGGGAGAACCAGATGATCGGCGGATAGTTGCCGGCAAAGGTTTGCGTAGAATCCTCAGCGAGCGGGTCGCATACGAGGAGCTCTATGCAATCTGTAGAGTCAAATGTTACCATCATTACGACCAATTTACCAACATAGTGATACCACCACATGTTGCCAGTTAACGCAATCCCACTAAAAACAGAATGTAAATAAGTTTCGGTTAAAAATTAAAATTTTAATACTTTTTTTGCTGACTGTACTTGCATTGTCATCCAACTTACATTACATATGTATACCAAATTTCAAGTCGATTCGATCACTGGAAGTGGGTCAAAATGAATTTACAAGATTTGACACAATAGCAACGACAACAGGGAAATTTAAATGTAAGTTTGTAAAAAATAAAGAAAGTTGTCCTGTGGCACAAAAAAACTCTTATCTTTGAAATTAAACTAATCTTAATGTCTTACCATAAATCCATAGCTAAACGGTCACTAGGTAGGTATTCAGTAAATAAAATGATTTGTTAAAAAAAACAAGTATTTCTCAGCAGAAAAAAGGTAAAAGTCGTGTAAATACATATCACACCTGGTAGAAACACATCTCCCATGAGTTTAGTGTTGGCCGAGCGGGTGACCCTGTGCAGAGCAGACCCGCCCTCTGTGGACTTGGAGATGGCCGGTTGGGACTTTTTCATGCTCGTTACTACAGGCACTAAAACAAAACATGGCTCGGTAACGTAACTGCAATAGCTTAACGACCTCTTACGATCAATATTCCTTGCTTTTGTTGAATACACTTTTCAAACTAAACAGAAATAGTATTTTATGCAACTGTATCGTAATAGGGGTCCTTAAAACACGAGTGTTTTAGGGCCTAATTACGTACAGTTGCATACCTACAATATTTTATCTATATCCATATATTAAATTCTCTATCATGTGTTCCGCGAACCATTGAGAATGACCTGCATTAACGAGAACTACGTAGGTACTTATGCCTGCCCCACGAGCTGCGCCCGCTGCGCGCGCGACGACCTGCTGCTGCACGTGGTTGCGGCGCCCCCCCCGTGCTGTAATGATGTAGGAAATCTCATTACGATACAGCCGTGTTCATAATAGAATCCAATGTCGTAAGGCTGGTCATTACCTATGGTTTTTGAATGCATAATTGAGAATTTACTATATGGGTGTAGATAAACATCTTAACTATATAAATAGGACAAAGGCTAGTGATACAAGTGATGCCTAGAAATAAAAATGTAAAAGGCAACCCCCGTCTGAATGATCTGCCTGTGGCAGGGTCCCCTTGACGCTGGCGGGATTGTCCCTTTGGACTGCAAGTGCCATCCGCTGAGATACAAGTCAACGCACTTAAAAAGAGCTCTGGGTGGCTAGTGGAGCGGATACGTTTGCGCAACTGTCAACTAACAAGCCAATGGCGTGACGGCCGCGCGTGCGCTCCTACGCCCCCTCCCGCATCCCCCACCGCTCACCGCCAATTTGGTCCGTATTTCGCTCACTGCGCAGGTATATCGCCAGGAGCTCTTTTTACGTGCGTTGATTTGTAAGTGCGCGCCAGGTCTTAAAGACCTGATAGGTTTCCTGAGAGCCCGTTCCCACTTGTCGGGGTTGTCAGTCTATAGCAAATCAGTATAGCAAATAGCAAATCGTGTCGGGCAAGTGTGAATAGCTTCTTCTAAAATTTTCTACAGCTGCATCATCCGATAAAAAATCCGGGCCCGATATCCGACAAGTGGGAACCAACTCTGAGACTGCTTTTGGATCAATTAACCGGTACGACAGGGCCCACGTCTTCATGTCGCCAGACCAGGGCCCCAAAGACTCAAACGCAAGCGCCACAAACTCATAATCAGGTTCCCTTTACACGCATAATAATGATTTTCAGAAATACACTGCGCATAGCCAAATGACACGTTTGCATAATTGACAGTGTTGCTTTGCATAATTATCAGTTCGTACCTATATTAGTAATTTCTCAGAATATTAAATTGATTGAAATAATTAAAAGAACTAAATCTAAATACTAAACTAAACATTTACAAAATTATGAGAAATAATAGTAGGCGAAAAAATATGTACAAAAAGTGATTCGGTGATAATGATGGTTCTGCCCAATTTTATGCAAAATAGTTATTACTCAATTCTCATAATCATTTAGTTAAATTGAGAACTTACGGCGCTTGCGGATTTAAACCTGATCAGCTGCAGTTTTGTTTTACGTTTACCTTGTGATTATTCGTTTATTTAGATTAAAAATATAGGTACTTACAGTTAACTTTTGACAGGAATTCTTCAGCAAGCTCTGTGTTTTGCTCCTGTGAGTGCCACTGGGGCATAACATTGTTGGCCGACAGGGTGACGGAATGGGGTATAGACTTCTTTGCTTTCGTACCTGCCAAAACTATACAAAAGAAACGAGTGCATAATAAATTACATAAAGTTAAAAGGCATAATATATCAAAATACATAATGCTCATTTGATATAACAACGGCACATAATTTGGCCCACTTCACATACAACAAACAACCAACATCAAAAAAATCCTAATTTTTATTTTTGTACCTACGTCTTGTTTTTTTTGTGTAATTTAAATTTTACAGCGCATTGCAAAAATATAAAATATAAAATTATCTGTTGCTGCATAGGTACATTTGAGGGCTAGATTTTTTGCCGCTCAGTACATCAACATCAGTGAGACAGAAAAAAGTGGTCAAAAGGATTGCGAGTCTGAATGCGTTAGATAAGGTCTTAGTTTTAAGTACCTTCAGATAGAAATTCTTCTGTGAAGTCTGTGTTCTGCTCACGAGTCAGTTGCACTGGTTCTGAAGCGGCGGCGGTGGAAAACGTGACGCTTTGAGGACCAGGTTTCTTCGCTGATACTACGATAAGGAAACTTGGTTCAAAATGAGTTTTCCCAAAGAGCAGTGTTTTCCTGTCATACTGCGCATGGCAGAGCGAGGTGGCAGCTATGCTGGGTCGGTGGTGGTCTATGCCCAGCAGTAGAATCATATAGGACGGGGCTATATGTTACTACCGCTCACAGGTCGCTACTCAGAACTAGAGGAATAAAGCTGTAATCTATACGCGGTGTGCATAGGGAACTTCAGACAAAATTTATTTGTTTCCCAGGTGTACAAACAAAAAAAACCCGACCGTTAAAAAAAAACTAATAATACAAGATTAGTCTAGCGGTCTAGAGCTCTGTTAGGTAACAGTAACTGCTGCAGCCGGGATTTGACACTGTGAGTACTGTCACACTACACTGAGAATTTTTGAGGCAGTCATGATTTTGAATGTGTCCCGACTGTTGAACTTTAAGTTATTTAGCAGAGTTGTAGACACTAACTTGATTTTCTTTTATGTTTTTAAAGCAGTCTGGTTTTTGATATTTTCGGTGTCTTTCAATTAGTAGTATTTGATGGAACTTTCGACTTGCCTCGTGATATGAATTCTTCTGTGGCATCCGTGTTTTGCTTTCGGGTGTGCCGCACTGATGCAGTCGCAGCCGCAGACGCGTCGACGGTGCGGGGATTATACCTCTTTTCCGAAGTATCTAGGAGAATTAAGCCTTTTTCAGACATAATGTGAAACTTATAAATACAGACAGATAAGAAAGACTAGACAAAATTAGGGGCACGTATGTTAATATCGAAAATAGAAATATCGATAGTTAAAATATCGACGGTCAAAATATCGAAGCTAACCTGACCTACTTTCGACATTTTGACCGTCAACTTTTTAACATTAGATATATTCATTTTTCATATTCAGATACGTCCCCAAAATTAGACCTGACTCCCCTTTGTAATACGCTACAAAAGCAATTGAGAAATTTTGTACTGATGCGTCCTAATGGATGCACTTTCATGATAATAGGTAGGTACCGGTGATGGTAGATGGAACAGTAACCAATGACACGGTTACCTAATGATTCGCCGACTATTTTTAGGCAGATTATTGATCGGCAGACAACGTTTCGCCGAGTAACGGTACGCCGATGAATTTGTACGCAGATGCATTGTTTCGCAGACTAACGTTTCGTAACTCAAACTTTTAGCAGACTATTTACTTGGCATATGAGTCAGTTAGCTGAACAACTATTTACAGAAATTCGTTTAGCCTATTAATCACTACACATTATGCACATTTGGTTGAACAACCTTTCGCTTTTGTAACGGTTGAACTATTATTCAGTGCGCATATCAACTTTTCGCATCTTTTCGTTTCGCATGGGGACTGGCATTCAATACCGTGAATATGTGTGGATTACACTATGGCCTTATTGGCATTTTTACACGCCGTGCTGACCGCGCATTCTTTATGATTTTTTTATGTACCCTCACAAGTTTCAAACGTATAACGCAAAAGTAATAAACGTATTTTTGACCATCATTTGTATTTATTTTACATTGGAGTTTAAACAAACCAAGTCGCGATGCTAGTAGTTCGGTTCTGGCACTGCGCCGGCCGCTACCGCGGCACGCTCGCTTCGCTCGCTCGGCTCGTGCGTTGTTAGTCGCAATTCTACCTAACACTCCTCCTCGCTAACGCTATAAAAGCTAGTATATTTATATAGTCAACTCAGTAAAATCCTACCTGTCGTTTGGCCGATTTTATCTACGCAGATTACGAAACAAAAATCGACTGAACATTAAATCTACTTAACAATATTAATGCCATGTGATAACTCTGCTTATCATGTCTCGACGAACAGTTGTTCGGTTAACTGAAACAATTACGAAACAAACAATCTACTAAACGTAAATCTGCTTATCGCTATTCTTCCTACCGACTACTCGGCGAAACGAATAATAGGCGTAACGAAATTATACCAAACGTTGCTCGGCCAAAAGAAAAATCTGCCAACAGTTGTCTGCGAAACGAAAATCTGCGTAATGAAACTCGGCAAAACGACAGGTCACCCAATGACACGCATACCTACATTGGTAAAATTGAGACGTGTATGCTAACCGCTTGGGTTAGTGTATGGGGAAGCACGCGTCACGGGTTGATGAAGAGGTTAAATTCCTAGTATTTCTTCCCTTTTTTTTGTGTATTCTACTAAAGTATAATTTTTAGTGGAATAATCTTCAAGTCGCTACACTTTTTTCAGAGTGGTCCTATCGTTGATTGAAAGAAAGAACGAGAGATTTATTTTGGCTCCCTAAGTACCACCACCTTACAGTAATAATTGAGGATCAGTTGTCAATTTTCGAGACGACTTTCTTGGGACAATAGTGTGGTGGTTTCTCTTAGCTTTCCACGCCGCAGTGAGTCCAGAGATCGAATAGAGATATAGAGAGCACTAAAATCACTCTCACATTAGATCAGTAGTTCCCAAACTTATTTTTCTCGTGGACCACTCAAAATTTTACTGGTTTCGGTGGACCCCCTGCTGCTACATTTCTACCACATTCTTAAAGTCGCCAAAAAAATAAAAATTGTGTTGCGTCTGAGTTCTGTCCAGTCGCTTGCCCTATTAAAATATTATGTGCTTAGTTAGGTACTTAAAACAATGTAGGTAGGCCCTTATAAAAACTATGCTTACATTTTGGCTCTTTACTATCAAAAGCAGATAAATTTTCGTGGACCCCCATTAACATCTTATGGACCCCCATTTTTTGTTCACGCCTACGTAGACCCCCAGCAAGTCTCCCGTGGACCCCTGGGGGTCCACCTGGACCACTTTGGGAATCACTGCATTAGATAGATCCCAGGGGAGGAGATGGGTCTACCCTGTTCTAAAACCCGGCACGGCACGGACAAGTAAAATACTTACAACTTACAACCTACTATTCCCTTTCCTCTTTCTTTCTTTTATTGACACAGCGTAGATAATTATTCTTGCACTTAGACTTACAGACTTTTAGGGACCTACCTCGTGATAGATATTCTTCTGGTCGTTCTGTGTTTTGCTCTCGAGTGAGTAGACTTGGCCCATGTTCTGTGGTGGACACGGCGACAGCGCGGTGAGATCTCCTTGCTATCGCATTTTGCAGGACTGGAAAAATATACGAGGATCAATTCGCTGGGTTTTCACCCTTAGGTTTTAAATTATCTTCTTTCCCGAAAATAACAACTTTCTAATTAATTTAATCAGGCATTACTTTGCGGAGGTATCAATGACCTATAAACATTTATTTTGCTCACCCACGACCTTACAATAGCTACGTCTATGTAACAAACTAGTGTACATGCAGCTCCTCCAGCTCCGCACTGTAAGAACACAAATCATACAAACCCAATTATCACCACCACCACACTTCACTGATGCGTTTCTCGTTGGCGAACTTCTTGGCAACCTTACACCGTCGTATACTGCGCCCGGTAACCCGCTTGCCAAGCGTGGCGAGTGTTGTTATCCCCCTCCCTTCCTCATGATAAATGATGCCCACCAACGAGATGGACGGATGATCTGGTTAAAGCCGCGGGTACACGGTTTATTTTTGTTCACGGGTTCATAATTTAATATGAGAGGGAGGAAAAAGAGCATGCGGGTTATCTGATGGGAAATGCACCACCGCCCATGAGGAGAGTCATTGTCATTGGTGTGTTGCCGGCCTTTCAAGTACAGTACAGTGGATGCAGGCCGCTTCCAGCCGAAGCAACTCAAGGATTAGAGAGGCCTAAGTCCAACAGTAGATGTCCAGCGGCTGTTTATGATGATGATATGATGAACAAAAACAAAATGCCCACCTTGTGACAAAAACTCTTCTGGGTGTTCTGTGTTTTGCTCCCGCGTGAGTCGAACTGGCGCAGGAACCGAGGTGGACACGGCGACAACTTGATGAGATCTCTTTCCTGTGGCAACTTCTCTAACTAGGAAAACAATAACATGGATTTAAAAACTACGAGTCCCGTGGCCTTAGGTTCTGAATGATTATTTATTTATTTCAATAAATTTCGCTCAAGTTCACTTTGTCCAAATTCCCATTTCGTCCACAATCTTATCCTCGTGCACATTGCCGTCTCGTCCACATTTCCATATCATCTACCATACCATCTCGTACACATTCCTAACTCGTCCATTAACCGTCTATTTAATTAAAGGATCAATCACTACATCTGTAGGTACATTAGTAGATAGCCCACCTTGTGCTAGAAACTCTTTTGTGAGTTCTGTGTGTTGCTCCCGAGTGACCCTAGCTGGCACAGAAGCCGCAGAAAATGTGACGTTGTGGGGAGGAGATCTCTTTGCGGTCGTAGCTGGCACTAGAACAATCAAACATTTGTTTTCATACGGAGGCAGGCTTGCATTGGTCTAAAATCACATCTGATGGTAAGCGAAGATGTGGACTAAGGTGGAGCATGCTTGCCTTATAGATGCCCAATCTTAGTAAATGTTGCAAATGCCAACACTAAGATGAATATTTGAAGACAACTAACATCAGCATCACATCAATAAAACATTACCTATCATCAACTAAGATTTTAGGATTTTGCGGGTTACAGTGTTTTAGTTTCTAAGCGTCTATCATCCTAAAAACCGACCAAGTGCTAGTCGGATTCGCGCACCGAGGATTCCGTATAAATTTGTAGATATCCAATGTTAGCAGAGCCCCTCCTCCTGGTTACTTATAGGACACACAAAAAAGGCACTTTTTTATTCGTTGTGCTACTTTCCTAAATACTAAATTTCAAGTTTCTAGGACAACTCGAAATCGGAAGTGGAGAGATGACCTAGACACCTACCACGCACGTGCGATGAACTGGAGCTCACGTTTAAAAGGCCAGTGCAAGAGACGAGATGCCTTTGTACAATACTGGATCGAAAATACAAACTGAGACATGGATGCACAGAAAAGCCAGAAAAAGAGACCAGCGCTGGGAATCGAACCTAGGTCCTCAGCAATCCGTGCTGCGTACTATAACCCCTACACCACCGCTGGACAAAAAAAATTAAAAAGACAAAAAGACTCCAAAAAACCAATCACAATACTGGATTGCAAAACAGGAAAATTAAAAAAACTCACCTCGAGGTAAAACTGCTCCAGTATCTTCTGTGTTTTGCTCTGTAGTTCGCAGAGCAGGTGTAAAAGGGACAACAGAGGTGGCGAGGGACCGGAAAGAATTCTTTGTGCTCTTATCCGTGATTTCTAAACCTGGAGCAATAAAATAAATATATCACGGGAAACTTGACACCAATTGACCCAATACCGAAGTAAACAAAGCTTGTGTTATGTGTGGGTACTAGGCAACGGATAAAAAAACCTACATAGGTAGTCAGATACCTACTTAAATACACATTAAACAGCCAAGACTCGAAAGCAAACAAGGGCGTCGCGTGGGGGGGCAAGTTGATGTGTAGAATGAGAAAAGTATGAATTGTAGGATTGGAACTGGTGAATTTATTCGAGTTTCGGTTTCGACGTACAGGAATGATCGATCAAACAAGTCAAGTCAAAGGCTTCGGACTCAGCTGCCCCTCCCTGCTCCCCCCTGGCGACGCCCTTGAAAGCAAACATTCATATTCGACCCAACCGGGAATCAAACCCGGGACCTCAACCTTCGCATTCAGGTTCTCTAACCACTGGGCTAGGCTATCCCGTCGTCTCATAACACATTTATTTTTATCATGATAGTCCCTCTGGATTGGATTAGTATAGCCAATCATCTCGGCCTATATATAGGTACGTTTTACTGCATGGCACAGCCCTCCTCGCAGAATGAGACGGTTTGTTTGAAGTTGACAGAAGCTTAGACGTATGTACTAGATTTAGTACACTAGGCCTTAGGAGGCTATACTTATTTCAATTTACGTTGTGGCAGCACTGGTTTTGCGGTCTGTAGAGGCTGCGCGGGCGCATCGTTGGTGGCCACGGCGACGGAGTGGCGAGTCGTCTGCGCGCTCATCGGCGCCAGTACTAGGACAATCAACATGGTTACTCTTAAGTTGATTTTCCACCGGCAAGGCGAGACGAGGCGAGGATGGGCGGAAATTGATATTAGTATTGAGATGTCTTCCGCGAGCCGGTGCGAGCTCGCACGATATCACGTGTTTTGTGTAGGAACTTCTCGCTCATCCTCTTCCCGCCTCGCCGGTGGAAAATCACCTTGGTACTGTTTTATTTCACCACTTTATTTTAAATTCAAGTGATTTTCACGGTTACCTAATGATTCGCCGACTATTTTTAGGCAGATTATTGATTGGCAGACAACGTTTCGCCGAGTAACGATACGCCGATGAATTTGTACGCAGATGTATTGTTTCGCAGACTAACGTTTCGTAACTCAACCTTTAGCAGACTATTTACTTGGCATATGAGTCAGTAAGCCGTACAACTATTTAGAGAAATTCGTTTAGCCTATTAATCACTACACATTTTGCACATTTGGTCGAACAACCTTTCGCTTTTGTAACGGTTGAACTTCAGTGCGCATATCAACTTTTCGCATCTTTTCGTTTCGCATGGGGACTGGCATTCAATACCGTGAATATGTGTGGATTACACTATGGCCTTATTGGCATTTTTACACGCCGTGCTGACCGCGCATTCTTTATGATTTTTTTATGTACCCTCACAAGTCTCAAACGTATAACGCAAGTAATAAACGTATTTTTGACCATCATTTGTATTTATTTTACATTGGAGTTTAAACAAACCAAGTCGCGATGCTAGCAGTTCGGTTCTGGCACTTCGCCGGCCGCTACCGCGGCACGCTCGCTTCGCTCGCTCGGCTCGTGCGTTGTTGGTCGCAATTCTACCTAACACTCCTCCTCGCTAACGCTCGTCGTCGCACCTAACTTCATTTTGATAAAAGCTAGTATATTTATATAGTCAACTCAGTAAAATCCTACCTGTCGTTTGGCCGATTTTATCTACGCAGATTACGAAACAAAAATCGACTGAACATTAAATGCGAACAATATGAATGCCATGTGATAACTCTGCTTATCGTGTCTCGGCGAACAGTTGTTCGGTTAACTGAAACAATTACGAAACAAACAATCTACTAAACGTAAATCTGCTTATCGCTATTCTTCCTACCGACTACTCGGCGAAACGAATAATAGGCGTAACGAAATTATACTAAACGTTGCTCGGCCAAAAGAAAAATCTGCCAACAGTTGTCTGCGAAACGAAAATCTGCGTAATGAAACTCGGCAAAACGACAGGTCACCGATTTTCACGCACAACGTAACCAATTCGAAAAGTTGAAATACCTACTTCCCGCTGGCGTTCCGTGTCGTCACCAGCGTGTGTGTATATTTTTATTGTCTATAGTTTTTAAATGGGTCCCACTGAAAAACAGCGTTGCGGCTTGCCGTAACATTATGCTGAGTGGGGCCCAGTTTAAATTTAGATTTTAATTTTATATTCTTTCCCTCTAACGTACCTTTATGGGTATCAAATATGACTAAATAAATGTTTCTTTATCTCAAAGTTCAATATCTCAAAAATCGCTGAACCGATTTCAATGATACATAGCTAATAAACACCACAAAAAAACTCGATTTCACGTAAAAATAGCCGCGTCGAAATCGATCTATCCGTTTGAGAACTACGATGCCACAGACAGACATGGGCGTCAAACACCCCCCTTTTTGCATCGAGGGTCACAAATAAATTAGCAAATTACCTTTATCCTGATGGGACGGTCGCATTTGGACGGTAGCATCCGTCCAAGATCGGTGTACCAGGCAGCGCGGCCGACCGTACGCGAACTTACAATCTGGTAAAAAGATAAATTATCTACTGCAAATAAACCAGCCAAGTCGTCTTCAACTTGCATTACAACGCATTAAATTGCGAAATAAAATACATAGTGTAAATATATTTTTCTGTATAAATATAAGAATTTATATTACGTCTATCAAGTAGGTAGCAAACATTGAGGTAGAATAAAAAAAACTAGAATGTTGCCTGTTCTTGTAACTTAAATTTCAGGATTTTCTATACAGAACTTTGCACCCATATGTAGATCCCAATTCTTTTGTCGGCAAAGTCAACAACGACGCATATTCTTAATATTGAACTTGGCTCTCATTTCATATTTATGTTTTTCATCATCATCATCATCATATCAGCCGTAGGACGTCCACTGTTGGACATAGGCCTCCCTCATAAACCTCCAATTGCATCAGTTGGAAGCGGCCTGCATCCACCCCAGGCCTGCGGCTTTTACCAGGTCATTCGTCCATCTCGTTGGTGACCGTCTTACGCTGCGCTTGCAGACCTCGGTCTCCATTTAAGAACTTTTCGGCCACAACAGCCATATGTTCGCCGTGCTATATGGCCTGCCCATTAGGTACTACTGATGTGCCGAAGGAAGCTTTCCAAAACTGCGGAATTTTTCATATGGGAAAATTTCGGAAACTTCTTACAATGTTGTAAGGGGATTGAATTTTTCCGTTTCTTAAATTTAAATTTCGTATATTTCTTGTGAAAATTTCCAGAAATTTCCGAGAACTTTCTCAACTTTTGGATACTTTCTGAGTTAATTAGCTTGGCTATGTCGTTGTTGATGTATGTTTTTGATGGGATAAAAAATAATTTACCGCATTGGTATAGCATCAATCTGACCTGAAGCGTGTGGTAGACAAGAGCCACACTGGCACGGCGCCGGCGACGCGAGCTGAGAACGGGACGTGTACACATTTTTCGATTTTTTCTCTCCACACATCTGAATCTCTAAAACAGAAAAAACGGTCAAAGGAACGCTTTTATCTACAAAGCATTAAAGTACGAAAAATTGACTACCTATTTGATTTTTCTCGAACGTGACTCAATGTTTATTGTAACGGCGCATTTGCTGTTTAAACTCCGGTCCAACCTCAGTATAATACTGAACTTGGACCCGCTGCTGTCAAGTTTCTCAGAACCGGGTGGCCCTGAGGAACAAATTCACATAGTAATTCTTTGGTTCATGGTTACATTAAAAAAAAAACCATACAAAACCATCGGGAGATTTTGTGAAACTATGTCAATATGTCAATTAAACTCGCTGTCATTTCTTCTAACTTCCTGCAATTCCTTCACAACACAACCAAACGTTTTTGCACACACACAAAAAAATATGGATAACCAACCAGCTAAGTAACAGACCACGAATGTGGTCCCAATTCGCGAAGCAGTACAACTTAGGGGTCCTTTAAAAACGAGCCTATCAGTCCCTCAAAGGGCTGGCAACACATTTGTGATACTGATAGCCCTCGCGTGTCCGTGCGATGATTGCACCTCGTATCATCATCCCAGCCTATATACGTCCCACTGCTGGGCACAGGCCTCCTCTCAGAACAAGAGGGCTTGGGCCATAGTTCCCACGCGGGCCCAGTGCGGATTGGGAACTTCGCACGCACCATTGAATTGCTTCGCAGGTTTGTGCAGGTTCCCTCACGATGTTTTCCTTCACCGCAAAGCTCGTGGTGAATTTCAAATGTAACTCCGCACATGAATTTCCAAAAACTCAGAGGTGCGAGCCGGGGTTTGAACCCACGACCCTCTGCTTGAGAGGCGATAGGTCAAACCACTAGGCCACCACGGCTTTGCACGGATTGCACCTCGTATAACTCCCTCTTATAGTATAGTATATCTGTTTGAAGTTTGACGTTGGCTTGTGATTGGTTAATTAACTAAATGAGCCAATCACGAGAAAACGTCAAACGTCAGACGGACCTGCTCGATACTAACGCCATCTAGCGATATTTCGCCTCTGTGAAAACCCTCATTCGGCTTTCACTATCCCGCTCGAACTATTAAATTTTCCGGGATAAAAACTATCCTTTGTCCTTCCCCGGGACTCGAACTATCTGTATACCGAATTTCATCTAAATCGGTTCAGCGGTTTAGACGTGATGAAGTAACAAACCAACAAACAAATAAACAAACAGACTTACAAAATTTCACATTTATTATATTAGTGGGATGTATACAAAAAAATCAAATCGAAAATTAAATTTGAAAATTTACTTCCATAGATGTATCGCATCATCGTTCATCTGGCTGGACTAATGAATATGGTCGAAAAAATGGTTTGCCAACTTTCAGGATAATGGTGATGATCCAACCGATTTCGACCATGGCGACCACTTCGACCTTTAATTATTTGATTGGACCAGGATATAGCTTGCAAAATAATACGAGAGTTAACAACGTTTGACACCAACCTGGATTTTGTGCGCCGCTCAACGCGGTCTGCGCAGGAGTCCCTTTTAATTCCTTCTTTCGTATTACATCTGAAATAACGTATCTTTGTAGCATTGGGTCTTGGCTATGAAATTGTTGTTTTACATAATTTTTTACGAAGTGGGGAGCAATGGGCTAGTATTTAAAAAAATCTAATTAGACTATCATCAGAATATAATGGACACCTATTTATTCTTTTGTCAATTAAAGAAAAAAATATGAAGATATAATAGCCACTTTCAGTTTCAGTTTATTTATTACAAACAATTACATGACCTCATCGGCCTCCACTCCCGAATTTAGACGTCATCATCATTATCAGTCAGCCGAAAGACGTCCACTGCTGGACATAGGCCTCCCCCGAGGCTCTCCACTCAGCCCTGTCTTATGCTTTTCGCATCCACCGCAATCTTAACCAGGTCGTCGCTCCATCTTGTTGGGGGCCTACCGACAGCTCGTTTTCCGGTCCGCGGACGCCATTCGAGAACCTTCTGACCCTATCGGCCATCAGTCCAGCGAACAATGTGCCCACTGCCACTTCAGTTTTGGGCTATGTCGGTAACCTTAGTTTTACTGCGGATATCATTATTTCTGATTCTATCCCGCAGAGAAGCCACGAGCATAGCTATCTCCATAGCCTTCCGAGTGACTTTGAGCTTCCTCATGCATGAGGCCTATCGTTAGCGCCCACGTCTCAGATCCGTAAGTCATCACTGGCAGCACACACTGGTCAAAGACTTTTGACATCAAACACAGCGGTAATTTGGACGAAAAGACACTGCAAAGCTTCCCGAAAGCTGCCCAGCCGAGTCGGAGTCGACGAGTGATCTTTTTCTTGAAGTTAGACCTACCTAACTGGACCTGGAATTAAGAAGTGCTGTAGATATCTTTATCAAATTTTTTTTTGATTGACAAAAGAAAGAATACTAGTCCAATGTTTCCTGATCATTTTTTTTTACCCAGCAAAATGCCCAATTGACTACTGCCAAATCGGACATTATTGTTGGTAGTTTGAGGTCATAAATACCTGAAGCATGAAGAATAGCAGAGAAAGGAGTGGGTTTCAAAAGCAAGCTCCTCGTGCGTTCTTGTGTGATCAGTTTGCTCATCAGCTCCTCTGAGACATCGGTCGATAATAATGGAGTTGATGTTTCTAAAAGTAAATCGAAATGTTGCATTTAATTAAGAAAATCAATATTTTTGTGATGATTATAAATATCCAGCATTTGAATTGAAGTTCTTGTGGGAATGACCGAAAGTTATAACATGATTGAAATTGAAAATTCATGTCTCTAAACTAAGCGATTAATATTTTGGGATTTTATCCAGATTCCGTAAGAATGTACAGATAAAAAATAGTCGATATGTTATTCCACACGTCTGGCTATCGATATGCCAAATTTCATTCAAATTTAAAGCCGTTTTTGCGTTAAAGAGTAACAAACACACGCACGCACACACATACAAACTTTTACATGTATAATATTACTAGGATAGTAAAATCCAACAAAATGCTTCAACTGAAACAACTGGAACTCTATAGTGAAGGTCTATGTCCAATAGTAGACGTCTTACGGCTGATTATAATGCTGATGATGATGATGATGAAGATGATGAAGGCAACAAAATAAAATACGAGAAGCCTGTGTCCAAACAGGGAACATCCTAAAGCTGATTATAATGTTGAAGATAATAAAATAGACTAACGTGGTTTTAAGCATGTGATACACGTCATGGCAGCTACGGGTATATCAGGCTTCTTGCCGGTTTTAGCGAACGGAGAAGTTTCTGAGGAAGAAGCTTTGTGTGAACTGTACAATGTGAACTGTGAAGCTTTTCTGGAGCCCTTCTTCTCCGTCCTCGTCTTACTGCTTTTCGAGCGCTGCCTTAATATGGTTGTAATTTGGTCTGAAAAAAAAAAGCAATATCCATTACCATCAAAATCAACTGCTATGAATTTAGTAGCTAGGCGGTAATATTTCGCCTGTCAAAAACTCCTATCATTGCAAAATGGATCGATGTTCTCACATCTTCGAGGTATCAAGTCAGATCAGGTTGAAGAATCTACATACCCACTAACAGATCAAGATACAAATTTTACTAACCTTTTTCCATGCTCGCAATGCACTTCTTTATCCATTTGTTGGCATTCAATTTACTGGAGGCTCCACTTTTGGGCGTCCCAGGTTCAAAATCGCCTATACTCGGCGTCAATTCTTCACTCGTGTCAATCTCCTGATCTTGACCTGACCACAAAAACAATACTATACTGTAATATCGGCTGGTTGTAAGCCGAGGTATATATACTAATATTATAAATGCGAAAGAGTGTATGTTTGTATGTTCACGTCGAAACGGAGCGACGGATCGACGTGATTTTTGGCATAGAGATAGTTTACGGGCCAGGGAGTGATATAGATTAATTTTAATCCCGGAAAAATGCACAGTTCCCGAGGGAACAGCGCGCGATAACCGAATTCCACGCGGGCGAAGCCGCGGGCTAAAGCTAGTCGTATTCTAATTTAAATCATCTATGCGTCGGGAAGAAGTTTTCTGACAGTTACAACGGCCTTCGTATCGTTAAATATTTTCACTTTTTTGCCCGTCTGTCAAGACCCTTTTTTTCAAGAACGCGTGGCAGTATCAAGCTAAAATTAATATCAAATACTCAGTTCTGCTACTCCTTGAAGCAGTGAAACACTCAAAAGTCCTATATCAGACAACGAAAGATGCATTCATTAAACACTTACAAAACAATCTTTAGACCAAACAAAAAATATTCGACCATCCGATAGGGAAGTTCGATTTCGGTTAACTTATTCACAGCATCGTTTCCAAACCTATTTCGCACCTGACTTTAGCCTTATGAAATCACTAAACCAAGCGCAGCAAGAGCAAGATAAATGAAAAATCACTCCCGAACCCCAAAGCGCGAGCATAATCTCCATCATTCCAAACCATTACGCGCAAATTGTAAAAAAGATCCGGTATTAAGTGAAAATTTGCTATCGCGGCCTCGACATTTGCATACACAAGTTTTACCATGATTTTGACGCGATATTTTTTCGTGCGAGCAGAATGTAGATTTGGTAAATCAACATTCTTGTTTGTCAAATCTGTTATGCTCTCATGTTGTCCAAGAGACAGCAGTGATAGAGTTTCTGAAAAAACTGTTGCAATTATATGCTACTATGTGCTTAGGAAATAGTTCAAAAAATAACGGGCTTCTAATTAGGACAAAATTGTACGCTGGATGAATTTAAACAACGAAACCGCATATAATGGTTTTAAAGAGTGGTCCAGGAGACGTAACCATGGCAACGAGGTACAAGAAAAAGTTGATTGACCCATTTGTAATACAAACACAGTCAACCAATTCCAATTTTGGATCAGAATAGAACCACAAAAGCAAAACGTTAGTTCTGTAAGTAGATTGCAGTGGGCTTTTTTTGCCTGTCACTTCTTTTATACTACCAGCGCTTTCGAAAGAACATAAAATTCTGAAAAACTTTTATATTTTTACCTAACCGTTAGCAAAAATATTTTAGTAGAGCGACAAGCAACTTCACCATAAAGCTGCGACAGTAAGTGTGGCCAAAACGTCGAGATAATTTAGTCTTTTTTTTATATAAATGGCTATTTTTTTATATTTTCATTTCCTTTTTTTTGTTTTATTTGTGTTTGCTGTTAATTGTTGTTTTTTAGTTTTGTTTTATTTGTGTTTGCTGTTAATTGTTGTTTTTAGTTTTGTTGTATTTGTGTGTCTTTGTGAATGTGAATAAATGTCTTCTATTCTATTCTATTCTAATTTAGTCTTGATTAACAGAAGATAAATGCCAATAAACGGCGTCAGAAATGTGTCCTCACCTGCATTTAGTTCAGTGGTGGACGTCCCGGCTTCTGTTTTGCAAATACTAGGCACTTTGCTGCACACGATGGCAGCAGAACGGTACGCTTTGATTGGTTCTGGTGACAAACAACATTTCAGTCTGGCGGTTGATTTTAAATGAAATCACGCGAAATCAATAGTGTTAATAAGAAACTGTAGCCAACACAGATTACTAACACTTTCGAATGGTAATTTCCTGTGATTTAATTTCAATAATCGATTTCTAAAATATATTTACTCATTACACATCAGAATATTGGAGAAAAAGTAAGTGAATCAGTATAATTTCAATAAACTAACCCAACGATAATTACACAATAGTAGCGCCAACTATACTTCGTTCTTTTTAGCATTAAAAAAGAGTAAACAATCTTGACGAGTCTTTTTATTGAAAAACGTTTTAAAAAAACAGTAACTATTACTTATGATACCAAAATCATTGTAAATGATCATTATGTCCTTGCTAATTGTTACTATTTGCGGTGACTTATTTTTCAAAAGTGTTTTTCAATAAAAAGACACGTTAAGATCGCTTACCTTCTTTGTAATGCTAAAAAAATTAAGTTCTGTCACAGAAACCCTAATTCAAAAACTTTGTATAATACTCGGTCATGAAATTATTTTACGTACTGTCTTTTGGGTAATTGTGTTGAACACAAACGTCAATCAGAGCGACCGGACGCGAAGATTTCTTGGACATTCCCAGGCTTGATAACTTCGAGGAAGCATCATTGGAAGTTCCCAAGCTGGTACATTTTGATGTATCCGTGTTGATACTAGCAGGAACATAATGTTTAGCTGGTGAAAAAAAATTAAAGCACATTTTATTACCGTCACTCCACTTCATTTCGCTATTTAATAAACTTTTGGGTGGATCAGCTACTTCTTGTTGTTATTCTGTCCCGTCACCGAGAGGACAAAAGTACTCGTAGTACAGTTTAATAGAAGGAATGTTGTGTCATTAGGTATACTAACACGCTAATTAGATGACCAATTATACAGGGTGTGGCCTGTAATACGAGCAAATTTATTTATTTGAATAATTAAAACATAGGTCGTACTAGAAATTAAATACTGCAATTACTTGATTTGTGTATTGTGAAAAAATTGTTTTAGTTGTCGTGTTCACTGTTGATGTATACTTTTAACTCCTAAATGATTCCAACGGAAGACCAGCGTCGGCCGCAAGGTTGACATCATGCTGAGTTGGGACTATTTCGTGACAAAAATTATTTCCTATTTTTCTTTTTCTTTATTTGTAAAAATGTCACGAATAAGTATGTTTTTCTTTCTTTCTTTCTTTCAATCAATGCACGCCATCCTAGAAAACAAATGACGTCGCCTGTCACACTACAAACATCAACCAATTTGCCTTACATTGCTTCTTCGAATAAACTTTAAAGTGTAATAAAATTTTTTTTTTTTTTTTTAAATTTCGCTGAACTAATGTTCATTTTGATGAGTATGATCTATGTTTTAATTGTTTTCTCATATTTCAGGCCACACCCGGTAGAAGAGGCTTAATAATAATTCATTCATCAGACAACATAGATCCATTTATTTGTTAGTAATCAACTTACAAACTAAGTTAGTTCTAATTATTATAATCAATGAAAAAATATAAAAAATAAAACCACATAAAATAAAATAGAATTACAATCAAATTAAATTAAATGTCGAGACTGTTGCAGTAAAACTAGATGAATGAATATTTAGATAGTTTACTAACCATTTAAGTTTGGAGCTTCAAGTGATCCCGACCCTTCAATGGTGAAGGACTTTTTCGACCTTACTTGTACTGCATTTGTACCTGAAACCAGCAATAATATACACTGTGTTATTTTTGATATCCTGTTAACTATAAGGGCAAATTCCGTACGTCAAATATTTTCTCCACCAATCTTAATAACAGCAAGTTAGATTGATTGTTTGCCCCTGAAACCCTACACAGCAAATTTCGTCGATTTTGTTTGACCCGTTTTCGAGATCCCCGAGACCCAGAAATAAATATAATATTACTAGCTGTTGCCCGCGACTCCGTCCGCGTACGAATATGAAAAATAGTTTACATCCTATTCTCAGACTTACCGAATATACACAAAAAAAAACATAAAAATCGGTCAAACCGTATCGAATGAGTTTGGTCACAAATATTTTTGATGCGAAAATAAATATATTAGATACAATACTTGTTTAGAGATATAATAATTAAAAGCAAACTTTACCAGTGTCAGAATATAAAACGATTTTCTCAACCGAAGTTGCTTTAGAATGTCCTTTACCATCATGAATCGTCTCGGTACCTGATCAAAGAAAATAATATTTTTCTTACAAGTACTTGTATAACCCCGCGGCTACTGTATCATAAATGTTACAAGTCCTACAAAATAATATAATTCTTAACTTTCTCATAGAATAAACCTCCTTCGGCCAGTAGGCTTAAAAGTGACAATTTTGTGAAATTGTAGTACTTGTGACGTTTTTGGTATAGAGAGGCCTGGTAGTTTTATGAGAACTACCAAGAAATACATCGTCGTTTTCATTGACGTTATTAAAAACCACCGTGGCTCATTTCATGATTCTAGAGCCAGCGGTCGAGATTTTTTTTTCCCAACCCTGTAAGAATATCAGGATAAACTTACTATATGTGTTATTCCAGATATCTGCACTCCAAATTTCATCCGAATCCATCCAGCCGCATTAGCTTGAAGGAGTAACAAACATGCATGCGCACACACACACACACACACACACACACACAAACTTTCTCATTTATAATATTTGTAGGTACTATTAGGAGGAATAGTAAGATGAGTATTCTTACCGCAAGAAACGAGCCGCGATGGATGGTATCGTAGCGAAGGTGAAGTAAGTAATTGGATATCCTTAAACACAATCGTTTTTGCAGAGTTCCCTGGAATTTTGATTACTATAATCATTTTAAATGAATGAAAGCTGTACTAAAGGTACAAGTCGTGTGTGTATCACAAAATGATTTAAAACAGCAGGTTGATTGAGAATGACACTTGGTAGTTTGAACTACAGTGCCATTCTAATGGATGACATAACAAAGCTTAAGTCAATAACCGCAATTATGTTGTCTATGAAATTGAAACTCTATGATGCTTAGGTAGGTCCAGCAATGTGGTCTAAACTTTTTGAAAAATAGCTAACTGGATCACGGAATAGAAAAAGTAAGAGGAATCGTCAAAAAGGTGATTTTCCACCGGCGACGTGAGACGAGACGAGGCGAGGCGAGAAGTGAAAGTACGGCAAATTTTCAATTCTCTCCTAGCGCATCTTCGCCTCGCCTTACCGGTGGAAAATCACCTTAACTGTCATAAGTCCTGAGGCCGTATTGCCTAACGTTTCTGACACTCCCGATCGCAATCAAATGACAGATTTCGCATACAAAAACTGTCATTTGATTGCAATCGCGAGCGTCAGAAACATTACGCAATACGGCCTCTGCTTTGTATCAGAAACAGTGTTGTCGGAAGAGTTCAAATTAGCACTAACACTATCTTGAAATCTTAACGATTATTGGCCGTAGTTTCTATTCGAAAAAAGTAATAACTTCTGAATTGGTGTTATGAGAGATAAGATAGGCTAAGATCACCTACATTAATATCTGCCACAGCGGAGCGTGATTAAAAAGATCTTACACGTTCTACCGGCCCTAGACAGAAGAGTCGTATCAAATATTTACGCACGCTTCGTTGTGTCAGCTACTGATGCTGGTAACTGTATAGGAATGTAAATGAAAATTTTATACTCGCAACGCCTTGCTTCTTGCCATGAAATAGCGAAAAAATAATTGATAGCTGTTTATAAAAAAACCTAGCTATTACAAAATAGATGTTTCATCAAAATTGACGTAAACAACCCTTTCACTATATTATAAGACAGCTCGATCATTCAAATTAATGAGAAAATTACAATACAAATTTTAGCAGAGCCTGTCTTAGAGCATCACGAGGCTCTTGGCAACAAAGAATACAGCGTGTATTTTTAATATTACCTCAAACTTTCAGGGTAGTTAGTGAAACACATTTTAGTATGTTTTAGTTAAAAAAGTTGACTTATTATTTTCCTTACAAAATTAATTAGCAGCAATGTATCACTGCGTGATACTGCTTTGTTTTTATTCAAAATGTCGCACTTGTTGACGTGATAGCTGTCACAGAACGTTTCTCTCGAATCAAATTATTGTACGCATTACATTGCTGCTCGAAAATATTTCAAAAATTAGTTACGTTCTGGTAGTTAATTTTAAACGATTTGTTTTGATATCGGTTCACAGCACTTAAATCTTCGTCTGGTTACAGTTTGAGACAGTATCAAAAATACACGCTGTATACCCCGTTGGAACGTAAAAATGTTAATGTCATAGAAAATAAACTCGACTAGTATATCGGTCTTTAGAGATAGACCTTATAGAGCATAGACCCTGCTCTTCAAGAAACGGCACTGAATGATGAACTCACTAACCTGCACTCCGCATCCCCCGTCTAATGGTGTCCACTGAAGGTGATGTCATAATAGCAGATGAAATTGACATAATTTTTGGACCTACAAACAAAATGGAGTTAGTCAAATTGCTGTGATATCAAATGGGGGATTTAGCAATGCGACCAGTAGCTATATCGAAAATACAAACTGAGACATGGATGCACAGAAAAACCAGAAAAAGAGACCAGCGCTGGGAATCGAACCCAGGTCCTCAGCAATCCGTGCTGCGTGCTATAACCCCTACACTACCGCTGGACAGGAATCTAGACACGAATTTTTCCTATGCATACATATCTCAGGTTGCTTATTTCTACTACGCTACTTATGCAGCAGCACTAGCGACATCTATGTTCCCTTTTGACCCGAATGTAACAAATTCGGAGTTGAAATAAAAAACACAAAAATACTCCAAAAAACCATTCACAGTAGCTATATTGTTATGGCTATGAGATAGTTCAGTACAAATGTAGTAAATATTGTTTTGTCATCGTATTTTGTCAGAAATATCGTATTTATCTTGCTGACTCAACTAGCTTACTGAAGTTTACTGAAGCTAATTGAGATAGCAAGATAAACACCAACTTTTCCGACAAAATGCAATGGGAAAACATTATTCACTAGATCTGTATATTTTTTGTTTGCTGAATGTCATAGTGATCGTGTCGATGTGTCAAGACACTGTCTCCTAAAAGCTTATATTTTAATAACTTGTTCAGTTATGCAAATTTACTTTTGAAAGTAATTGAAAATAGATTATCATGTAAATGGTGTGACAGAAAAGTTGTCTCGAAAAAAAAAAACAGTCCGAAAACATTTAGGTTTAAATAAACGACAACAAGCGAGCGGGCGAAACCAAAGCGAGTTTAACTTGAATCTAACAAAGTTAACACCATTCCATTTACTCTCCAAATTACCTAATCTATGTCGCTATTACGATGTCGTTGCGACAAGAAACCGTCTAGGTACTTACAACAATTCACAATTTACCTTGATATCCTAGATGTTTCACAGGCGAAACAGTTTCGGTGGAGGCCTCTTTCTTTTCTAAATGGTTTAGCTTAAAACCTAAACAAAAGAAAGTTTGTACATAAATGTTTAAAACCTTCGTCATTTTCACTTACAATTTGAAAACACACCCGCCAGTGACTTAATCACGCCTAATAGCTAAAAGCCTCGACGTTTGTGGACAAGTCACGTTAGCCTAAATAGTTGTAAAACCTACGGCTTCTCAAACAGAGGAAGCTCTCAGTTTTTAGGAAATTAGGTGCAAAATTATATTCGAAATTAAGTCTAATTAATTACCTGATAGTCCAACGGACACTTTTTTAGGATTGTTCTGGATTGTAACCACCCCCTTGGATGTTTTAACAGCGGGTCTGATGAACGGTTGTGTTTCTGAACAGAAATAAAAATATTGGGTCTCTATTGTTTCCCATAAAATTTAAACTCCGATTTTAACAATCCATAACGTTATTCATCATACATTTTTGCAAGTCATATTATCTTAAGTCATAACATTAAACATTATAAAGTGAAGTTCCGATTTCGCAGTCATAATTATTGCAAGTCATAAAATTGGTTGGTCAAAACATTCGATGTCCATATAGTATGCCATTCCATAATATGAAGGCAAAAACTAGTTAATAATAATGTTATAAGGTCTTTTTCGCAGGTCATAATGATTGATAGTCACCTGATAAGTTAGTCATAACATTTAACGTCATAATGTTAATTCCATAAAAACACTCATATAAATAAGAATGAATTCATTATTTTCAGAAAAATGAAATACATAATATTTTAACTACCGAATGTACCTAACTGTAGTTGTATGCATAACATAAAAGTTCAAACAAACAATTTTATAGATCAAAAATCATTTGTGAAGCATATTATCCGGGCTGCTATAAAAAAAACCTAACATCGAAGGCTAAGGCGGGAGCTACGCTCCGCTTCGCTCCCGCCTTAGCCTTCTAAACTAACCTATCCGAGTCGCTTCTGCTCCGAACCGTCTTGCTCGCTCGCTTCGCTCGCTCGCACAATCAAATTGTTTTTCAACATTTTTCTATTGTCATACCTATTGTCTAAAGTCGTAGTTAATGAATTAGCACTTTCAAATGTATGCCTGGAAATGTTTCTGAGTAATTATCTATAAGGTGCTTTGGGGTAATTCCACGTGGATTTTTGATGAGTTGACATGACGTTTGTAATTTCGTTAATTACTCCGAGTTGGTAAATTATATTTAAAGTCTTAGGATATTCTGTCGTTTCCACTAATCGATCTTATATACTATATAAAAAAGTTTCTAAAATATGATCGATTTATGGAAATATTGGTATTCAAAAACTAGTTACTTATTTTTTTTGCACAGGGGCTATTTCGGAATATAGCGGGGTTATTCTGCGTGTTATTGAAAGGTGACTTTATTATAATTTGGCTCAAGGTTCATATTTCTTTTTAGGCTGAAATTACCCCATTCATTTTTATTTTTATTTCGTTAGTAATATCCACAGTTACAGATTTTTTTCAATATCTGTATTCCGAAATAACCCACAAACGCAATGTGGTTCTCAAAATTTGCCGCAAAGGAATATTAAATCTACATATATTATAGAACAAAGCTGGATTAGTTACACCATTTATAACTCTTGAACAGCTGGACAGATTATTATGATCTTTGATGTGTGGATTGTAAGATTTTGTCTCCGCCCCGAATAGCAGAATAGGGGGAGAGGAGCGAAGCCGCGGGAATATACTAGTAAGTATAAAAACAATTAGAAATGCCATGTCACTTAATATTTTGAACTAGATTTTACCCGCGGCTACGCTCGCGTGAATCATAAACATTCAATGAAGCAAGCAATCAAGCAAGCATGCTAGCAAGCATTTAAGCAATCATTTAAGCTAGCTTGCAAGCAAGTATGCAAGCAAGCAAGCATGCAAGCAAACATTTAAGCAAGCTTGCAAGTGAGCATGTTTCGCTCGCGTGAACCATAATCATTTCAAAGAAGCAAGTATGCAAGCAACTAAATAAAGTTCATGCTACATCGTTTTGATAGCCGAAGTATCAGGTACGCTACCCTGTTCGACACACTGGAGATCGCTTTAATGTTGTTAGAGAGGGATCTATTAACAAGGAACCCTACGCCACCCTGTGATGTTTGATCATCCTCGCGGAAGTACAGAAGGTGGCCCGAGTCTAAGATGATGGTGCCCTCATATGTATTTCACTTAACTCCTGAATATGCCACCCTTATGTTCTCCAGCTTCCACTTCCAACTGCGCTAGAAGAGTCCTAAAAGTCCGTCCGTTCTAGTAGCCAGGGTCAGTTTACTTAGGTAGCCTTGGATCGACCGGGATTCTTAGCATCCTCTGCCCTACCGTTACCATGAACGCTACTATGACAAGGAATAGCGGGGCGACCGGGAACTGGGGCCATCTCTTTGCCGTGCGCTTAATTCTGGTAGGGGTTTGCCCATAATCCCCACACTGGGCATGCGAGTTGGCGATCGTAGGGCACAGTTTATTGCACCGCCGATGCTGCAGCCAATCCGGGGCCCGGGACTTAACTGTGCCGATTTTGGCTGCGCTATGCCGCAATCAGCCAGCTGCCAGAGCCCAGTCTGTCAGACGGCAGGGTGCACCACGGGCAGGTAAGGTTGGCTTGGGGTCCATAGATGGAGGTTGGCCACCACAAATAAAAAATGTAAATCTTGAAAAGTTGAAAGTTTGAATACCTCAGACAATTACCATACTAAAGTAAGCTGGGGTTATTTCGGGAATCACTTCACTGGAATAACCCCTAAAGGGGTAATTCGGGAAAAAAAATTAAACTATAGCTAGGCCTTTTAGACTGACACAGTCATTCGCAAAAAACGATTATTTGTCATAACATTAATAGTTCAATCTTGTAACTTATCAGGTTTTAGAGTTAGCGGTGTTGGGGTTATTTCGTATTTAACTTTTTGGCACGAAAATGCACTCGACCCAAAAAAATATATATTGCACGTCCAACCGATGTCAGCGCCTCGCATCATCTGGAGAGACGCGAGGAGCGGTAAATGGGGCGTCCATTTAAGTGCTGCCAGTGGTTAAACATCAACACGTTTAGGAGAAATTTTAAATAAATGGAATAACCCCGTTTACGGAATTACCCTAAAGCACCTTATGCCTATCAATATTATGGATTTGGTATCTTAGACCTAGACACTTTAGGCATTAAAACGATATGAGTAATAATCATTAGTACGGTGAAATATATGGCTTAAACTATTTCTGAATAATAATCGTTAGATCTTTGAACGTTATAGTTAAAAATTTATGACTTTGGTGATTATAGAATTTAATATTATATGCCATTAGTATTAGAGCTAATAAGCATTATACTAAACAAAAATTATGACTAGTGATGTTTATGTTTATAAATTATATGGATATCAATTTCTGACCATCGAAATTCGGAACAAAAAATGTATGAGAAACAAAGGGACCCCAAAAATATTACGTGTTTGTAATAATCTTTTACGCGTAGGGCAGAGAATAAAAGAGTGATTGATATAATTACCTACGCTGGTGGAGCGATCACACAAATAGTGCATCCTACAGCTGGTTCCTGTCTGGCAACACTTACTTGGAGCACAAAACGAGACGTTCACTTCTGAAAATTTATCAAAACTCCATTAAATACTAAAATAAGTAAAAACTATTTTTGATAAAGCTTTTTTTGCTGACTGTAGGCACTTTTGTTGTTTACCTACCAGGACACAATATAAGCTCATTAAAAAAACCTTGCTTACCAGCTGGATTACATGCTATCATATTATTAGTGTACGGTTGTTCTTGTTCCAAATAAATCAAGTCGGAATATTGCAATGATTTGATAAGTTCCTCGTTTTTTCCATGCAGAAAATCTTTAGTTCCTAAAATTAAACAAGTAATTAAATCATTAATATACCTGAAGCCGTATTGTCTTATGCCCGCCTTCCACTGAAAAGGGTAATAAGCGGAGAAAGAGGTAATGTACAGAGCAGACCAGAATGATGGTGATGATGATCGCATTTAACATCTCATTCTATACCTTCACCCTAAAATATTTGACGAAAAGAAGCGTTAAAAGCGATCATGATTCCGAGTACATAAGACAATAAAGCATCTGTTATTTTATTTTAAATATTCGTTAGTATAATAGTAAATTACTGCAGAGGCCATGAAGTAAGGGATTGATGGACGAGTCCAGGGTAGACGGCCGAGTCGTAGACGAGGCCGGATAAAACGAGTCCAGCAATCCCTGTTCTGGCCGAGGCTTGTATAGTGCTTTTCTCAAACAATGTGAGGAAATACTTCATCCATCCATCCATCCATCCCATGCATCCATCCATCCATCCATCCATCCCCATCCATCCATCCATCCGTCCGTCCGTCCGACCGTCCATCCGTCCGTCCGTCCATCCGTCCGTCCGTCCGTCGTCCGTCCGTCCGTCCGTCCGTCCATCCGTCTAACCAGCCGTCCAACCATCCGTCCATCCATCCATCCATCCATCCATCCGTCCGTCCGTCCGACCGTCCATCCGTCCGTCCGTCTATCCGTCCGTCCGTCCGTCCATCCGTCTAACCATCCGTCCAACCATCCGTCCGTCCATCCATCCATCCATCCGTTCGTCCGACCGTCCATCCGTCCGTCCGTCCATCCGTCCATCCGTCCGTCCATCCGTCCGTCCGTCCGACCGTCCATCCGTCCGTCCGTCCGTCCGTCCGTCCATCCGTCTAACCATCCGTCCAACCATCCATCCGGCCGTCCGTCCGTCCGTCCATCCATCATCCATCCATCCATCCATCGTCGCGGCGCGTCGCATCGCATCGCATCGCGTCGCATCGCATTCGCATCGCAGTATCGCTAATGCTTACAACAGAGTAGTGGTGGTTGGCTGTTCGTAATTTTTCCTTTGTCAGTTTAATGTTAGTAAGCAAATTTAAAAAGTTAGAGCAGCGGACAATAATGGATTTTCATACATACTTCATGGCCTAGGCCAAGAAGTTATGTAGGGAGGTGGTAGGGAGCCATAAATGAGAAACTTCATGTCTCCATTTCGTGACATTAACGCATACATTTCCGAGCATGTTTGAGAAAAATTAAATATTCTATTTACTTTGTCGCTTAGACTATTAAAAAAATTTGGACAGGACATTTTTTAGTCGACCAAACAAAAATTACAAAGATTAAAGCGCGTAATACTTGCGAGCAGGGTTCAAAAATGCAACTGCGTGACGTTACGCAGAACTAGAACTGGCTTGCTTTCTGATAGATAATCTAATTGACAGACTAATTACAATTTTAAAGAAACTAGCCCCTTTTCATTTTACAATGTAAATGCTTTACCTGCTCCAGTTAAAATTAATATTTGATAACGAAGCTGATTCATCTTGATTTCAGTATTTTCTGAAGTTCTATAAACTCCTCCATCAGATGATTTATGATCAGTATCACTCTTAATGACTCCTGAATTGTTAATGAAACTAAAAGTTGATTTCTTGAACTCATTTCTACGTGGTACAGTATCTTCATCTTTCTTTATATCTTAATGTTAAATTGACGGGATATTACGATGGTAGTTTTTGATTCAACTTGGTGTAATGGACTGCTTAGCTCTGCTTGAATTTCCTTTGAGGCTGAGGGAGTGCTATCTTTGATTATTATTGCTAGACTTGATTCATCTTTAACCAGTTTGTTTGGACTTTTTAGACTTTTTACTGATTCTGTTTATACATTCGTTTGGTCTGTTATTTGTTTGTTGTCTCCTTTCTTAGGCATATCAGACAGAGTTTCGTTATTTTGCTGAGTTGCAAATTTTCTTTCTGTAAATTAATTTTAATCAAATAAAATAAACATCAATTGTGAAATCTGCCATTTTGGGTTGGCCTAAGAACATTTTACGGATCTTGTCACAAAAAACTTGTCGAAAGAACGATTAAGGGCATATTATCCTATTAATATGATAATGTGATAGTATGTGAGTGTGTGTGTACGTGCATGCATGTGTGTGCTACTCTTTCATGTGTGTACGCAGATATTTGAACTTCTATAATAAGATATAGGCTATTTTTTAACTCGATATTCCCACGGAATCGATGTAAATCTCTTCTCTCAACTTTAATCAGTAAGTTTATGGACATGAAATTTGGAATGAAATAATGAAGACCATGGTTTAATTTTAGGGAATTTCCATGGGTTTTTGTGAAATCCCTGAATTAAAACGCCAGGTCTAATGGCTAGCACAAGGGAAACCGCGTATAAAGACTAGTCGTTACAAAAAAACGTAACTTACTAGAACAAGAACTAAATTGCCATGGGAATATAGAAGGTCCCAAATCAATATATCTGGGAAGCGGTTTCTTATGAGCTGGTATAGTTCCTGAGGTTGCTGAAATCACAAGAAAAACTAGTAACTGTTTCTTCAAAATTTTTTCCAAGTTGAATAATACAATTTTAAACGAGCATTTACTATAGCATTCCCCAGACTGATCGTTTAAATTTTTGTAGAAATGTTTTGGTTTATGCTTGACTTTGTTCTTTGTTCAGTTCGACAAATTTATAAACGACGGATGTTCGTTATTCTTTTACAAGTGAATGCCTTACAGTACAATACAATGACTATTGAACATCAACATAATAAGCAGTATAGAAAGCACATATATGTGTAGAGAGTTTGCATTGGCGGAGTTATCGCTTCAGAGAGGCTTTGGTTTTATTTGGTTTGCTTTAGTTTATGCTCGATGTTGTTACAAGTGAATGCTCTAAAGGTATATTTTCTAATAAATCGACTCTCTAGATTTGACACATAAAATGGGACATGTGAAACAATTTTTTTTAAGTTTTTGAGAAATAAACTAAAATTATGGAACTGCATCCATAAAATGAACATGCGGGAAGCCCACTTCAGCGACGTGGCGATCCAGCAGACCTGTTCTCGTGGTTTACAGTACCCATGCCTGAGAATAAAAATGCGTCACACAACAAAAGGAAATCGTTCCAAAGGATTTATGAGTTTTCTAGAAGCTCCTCGAGTTAGAGTAATCCGCAAACACGTAGCCATGTGTCGCTTTAATGGAAATTTCCTTATTAACCACACTAAAAGGTCTGAAAAGTTAGCGTACCTATGTAGGGAACTTTGTTTTATGCGCCGGTCCTTCGAGTAAAGATCTATTTGGCCTAGGATTGTAAATCACACTTTCCCAAAATGTGCTCTTTTCAAAAAGATCTATTCAAAGTCATACAAGAAAACTAAACTTCTTGAAAGGGGCATCTCAAAAAACGCATTTCCAATTTTATGCCCTCAAAAAGCGCACTTTTTCAATCATTATTTTCTCACAATGTGCACTTCCGTACCTAAATGTAT
>NC_133483.1:2411320-2477879 GCF_025370935.1 Choristoneura fumiferana
AAAGCGCGAGCATAATCTCCATCATTCCAAACCATTACGCGCAAATTGTAAAAAGATCCGGTATTAAGTGAAAATTGCTATCGCGGCCTCGACATTTGCATACACAACTTTTACCATGATTTTGACGAGATATTTTTCGTGCGAGCAGAATGTGGATTTGGTAAATCAACATTCTTGTTTGTCAAATCTGTTATGCTCTCATGTTGTCCAAAGACAGCAGTGATAGAGTTTCTGAAAAAACTGTTGTAATTATATGCTACTATGTGCTTAGGTGATAGTTCATAAAATAACGGGCTTCTAATTAGGGCAAAAATGTACGCTGGATGAATTTTTAACAATGAAACCGCATATAATGGTTTTAAAGAGTGGTCCAGGAGACGTAACATGGCAACGAGGTACAAGAAAAAGTTGATTGACCCATTTGTAATACAAACACAGTCAACCAATTCCATTTTGGATCAGAATAGAACCACAAAAGCAAAACGTTAGTTCTGTAAGTAGATTGCAGTGGGCTTTTTTTGCCTGTCACTTCTTTATACTACCAGCGCTTTCGAAAAGAACATAAAATCTGAAAACCGTTAGCAAAAATATTTTACTAGAGCGACAAGCAACTTCACCATAAAGCTGCGACAGTAAGTGTGGCCAAAACGTCGAGATAATTTAGTCTTTTTTTATATAAATGGCTATTTTTTATATTTTTATTTCCTTTTTTTGTTTTATTTGTGTTGCTAATTGTTGTTTTTAGTTTTGTTTTATTTGTGTTTGCTGTTAATTGTTGTTTTTAGTTTTGTTGTATTTGCGTGTCTTTGTGAATGTGAATAACTGTCTTCTATTCTATTCTCATCATCATCATCATCATCAGCCCGAAGACGTCCACTGCTGGACAAAGGCCTCCCCTTAAACGCCATAATGAACGACAACTGCCACTTGCATCCACCGGTTCCCGCACTCTCACGATGTCGTCAGTCCACCTGGTGGGAGGCCTGCCAACGCTTCGTCTTCCGGTTCGTGGTCGCCACTCGAGGACTTTTCTCCCCCAACGGTTATCTGTTCTTCGAGCGATGTGGCCTGCCCATTGCCACTTCAATTTGCATATTTTTCCAGCTATGTCAGTGACTTTAGTTCTTCGACGAATTTCCGTATTCCGGATTCTATCGCGCAAAGAAACTCCAAGCATAGCTCTCTCCATAGCTCGTTGCGTGACTTTGAGCCTCTCTAAGAGGCCAACAGCATTCTATTCTATTCTATTCTAATTTAGTCTTGATTAACAGAAGATAAATGCCAATAAACGGCGTCAGAAAATGTCCTCACCTGCATTTAGTTCAGTCGTGGACGTCCCGGCTTCTGTTTTGCAAATACTGGGCACTTTGCTGCACACGATGGCAGCAGAACGATACGCTTTTATTGGTTCTGGTGACAAACAACATTTCAGTCTGGCGGTTGATTTTAAATGAAATCACGCGAAATCAATAGTGTCAATAAGAAACTGTAGCCAACACAGATTACTAACACTTTCGAATGGTAATTTCCTGTGATTAATTTCAATAATCGATTTCTAAAATATATTTATTCATTACACATCAGAATATTGGAGAAAAACTAAGTGAATCAGTATAATATCAATAAACTAACCCAACGATAATTATTTCCGAACTTATGACGAAAAATTGCTAGATGGCGTTAGTATTCAGGTTCGTTTGACGTTACAGTCTTGTTTGCGATTGGCTCGTTTAGTTAATTAGCCAATCAAAATGTGACACCATGTCAAAGTTGAAAACGGACCTCGCAATACCAACTATACTTCGTTTTTTTAGCATTAAAAAGAGTAAACAATCTTGACAAGTCTTTTTATTGAAAAACGTATTAAAAAAACAGTAACTATACATATGATACCAAAAGCGCGTAAATGATCATTATGTCCTTGCTAATTGTTACTATTTGCGGTGACTTATTTTTCAAAAGTGTTTTTCAATAAAAAGACACGTTAAGATCGCTTACCTTCTTTGTAATGCTAAAAAAATTAAGTTCTGTCACAGAAATCCTAATTCAAAAACTTTGTATAATACTCGGTCATGAAATTATTTTACGTACTGTCTTTTGGGTAATTGTGTTGAACACAAACGTCAATCAGAGCGACCGGACGCGAAGATTTCTTGGACATTCCCAGGCTTGATAACTTCGAGGAAGCATCATTGGAAGTTCCCAAGCTGGTACATTTTGATGTATCCGTGTTGATACTAGCAGGAACATAATGTTTAGCTGGTGAAAAAAAATTAAAGCACATTTTATTACCGTCACTCCACATTTCGCTATTTAAATAAACTTTTGGGTGGATCAGCTACTTCTTGTTGTTATTCTGTCCCGTCACCGAGAGGACAAAAGTACTCGTAGTACAGTTTAATAGAAGGAATGTTGTGTCATTAGGTATACTAACACGCTAATTAGATGACCAATTATACAGGGTGTGGCCTGTAATACGAGCAAATTATTTATTTGAATAATTAAAACATAGGTCGTACTAGAAATTAAATACTGCAATTACTTGATTTGTGTATTGTGAAAAAATTGTTTTAGTTGTCGTGTTCACTGTTGATGTATACTTTTAACTCCTAAATGATTCCAACGGAAGACCAGCGTCGGCCGCAAGGTTGACATCATGCTGAGTTGGGACTATTTCGTGACAAAATTTATTTCCTATTTTTCTTTTTCTTTTATTTGTAAAAATGTCACGAATAAGTATGTTTTCTTTCCTTTTTCTTTCAATCAATGCACGCCATCCTAGAAACAAATGACGTCGCCTGTCACACTACAAACATCAACCAATTTGCCTTACATTGCTTCTTCGAATAAACTTTAAAGTGTAATAAAAATTTAATTTTTTTTTTAAATTTCGCTGAACTAATGTTGTCATTTTGACGAGTATGATCTATGTTTTAATTATTTTCTCATATTTCAGGCCACACTCGGTAGAAGGGGCTTAATAATAATTCATTCATCAGACAACATAGATCCATTTATTTGTAAATCAACTTACAAACTAAGTTAGTTCTAATTATTATAATCAATGAAAAAATATAAAAAATTAAAACCACAAAATAAAATAGAATTACAATCAAATTAAATTAAATGTCGAGACTGTTGCAGTAAAACTAGATGAATGAATATTCAGATAGTTACTAACCATTTAAGTTTGGAGCTTCAAGTGATCCCGACCCTTCAATGGTGAAGGACTTTTTCGACCTTACTTGTACTGCATTTGTACCTAAACCAGCAATACACTGTGTTATTTTTGATATCCTGTTAACTATAAGGGCAAATTCCGTTATTTTCTCCGCCATCTAATAACAGCAGCAATTAGATTGATTGTTTGCCCCTGAAACCCTACACAGCAAATTTCGTCGATTTTGTTTGACCCGTTTTCGAGATCCCCGAGACCCAGAAATAAATATAATATTACTAGCTGTTGCCCGCGACTCCGTCCGCGTACGAATATGAAAAATAGTTTACATCCTATTCTCAGACCTACCGAATATACACAAAAAAACATAAAAATCGTCAAACCGTATCGAATGAGTTTGGTCACAAATATTTTTGATGCGAAAATAAATATATTAGATATATGTATAAATACAATACTTGTTTAGAGATATAATAATTAAAAGCAAACTTTACCAGTGTCAGAATATAAAACGATTTTCTCAACCGAAGTTGCTTTAGAATGTCCTTTACCATCATGAATCGTCTCGGTACCTGATCAAAAAAAATAATATTTTTCTACAAGTACTTGTATAACCCCGCGGCTACTGTATCATAAATGTTACAAAATAATATAAATTCTTAACTTTCTCATAGAATAAACGGCCAGTAGGCTTAAAGTGACAATTTTGTGAAATTGTAGTACTTGTGACGTTTTTGGTATAGAGAGGCCTGGTAGTTTTATGAGAACTACCAAGAAATACATCGTCGTTTTCATTGACGTTATTAAAAACCACCGTGGCTCATTTCATGATTCTAGAGCCAGCGGTCGAGATTTTTTTTCCCAATCCCGTAAGAATATCAGGATAAACTTACTATATGTGTTATTCCAGATATCTGCACATCCAGCCGCATTAGCTTGAAGGAGTAACAAACATGCATGCACACACACACACACACACACACACACACACACACACACATAAACTTTCTCATTTATAATATTTGTAGGTACGATTAGGAGGAATAGTAAGATGAGTATTCTTACCGCAAGAAACGAGCCGCGATGGATGGTATCGTAGCGAAGGTGAAGTAAGTAATTGGATATCCTTAAACACAATCGTTTTTGCAGAATTCCCTGGAATTTTGATTACTATAATCATTTTAAATGAATGAGAAGCTGTACTAAAGGTACAAGTCGTGTGTGTATCACAAAATGATTTAAAACAGCAGGTTGATTGAGAATGACACTTGGTAGTTTGAACTACAGTGCCATTCTAATGGATGACATAACAAAGTTTAAGTCAATAACCGCAATTATGTTGTCTATGAAATTGAAACTCTATGATGCTTAGGTAGGTTCAGCAATGTGGTCTAAACTTTTTGAAAAATAGCTAACTGACGGAATAGAAAAAGTAAGAGGAATCGTCAAAAAGGTGATTTTCCACCGGCGACGTGAGACGAGACGAGGCGAGGCGAGAAGTGAAAGTACGGCAAATTTTCAATCCTCTCCTAGCGCATCTTCGCCTCGCCTTACCGGTGGAAAATCACCTTAACTGTCATAAGTCCTGAGGCCGTATTGCCTAACGTTTCTGACACTCCCGATCGCAATCAAATGACAGATTTCGCATACAAAAACTGTCATTTGATTGCAATCGCGAGCGTCAGAAACATTACGCAATACGGCCTCTGCTTTGTATCAGAAACAGTGTTGTCGGAAGAGTTCAAATTAGCACTAACACTATCTTGAAATCTTAACGATTATTGGCCGTAGTTTCTATTAGAAAAAAGTAATAACTTCTGAATTGGTGTTATGAGAGATAAGATAGGCTAAGATCACCTACATTAATATCTGCCACAGCGGAGCGTGATTAAAAAGATCTTACACGTTCTACCGGCCCTAGACAGAAGAGTCGTATCAAATATTTACGCACGCTTCGTTGTGTCAGCTACTGATGCTGGTAACTGTATAGGAATGTAAATGAAAATTTTATACTCGCAACGCCTTGCTTCTTGCCATGAAATAGCGAAAAAATAATTGATAGCTGTTTATAAAAAAACCTAGCTATTACAAAATAGATGTTTCATCAAAATTGACGTAAACAACCCTTTCACTATATTATAAGACAGCTCGATCATTCAAATTAATGAGAAAATTACAATACAAATTTTAGCAGAGCCTGTCTTAGAGCATCACGAGGCTCTTGGCAACAAAGAATACAGCGTGTATTTTTAATATTACCTCAAACTTTCAGGGTAGTGAAACCATTTTAGTATGTTTTAGTTAAAAAAGTTGACTTATTATTTTCCTTACAAAATTAATTAGCAGCAATGTATCACTGCGTGATACTGCTTTGTTTTATTCAAAATGTCGCACTTGTTGACGTGATAGCTGTCACAGAACGTTTCTCTCGAATCAAATTATTGTACGCATTACATTGCTGCTCGAAAATATTTCAAAAATTAGTTACGTTCTGGTAGTTAATTTTAAACGATTTGTTTTGATATCGGTTCACAGCACTTAAATCTTCGTCTGGTTACAGTTTGAGACAGTATCAAAAATACACGCTGTATACTTGGAACGTAAAAATGTTAATGTCATAGAAAATAAACTCGACTAGTATATCGGTCTTTAGAGATAGACCTTATAGAGCATAGACCCTGCTCTTCAAGAAACGGCACTGAATGATGAACTCACTAACCTGCACTCCGCATCCCCTCTAATGGTGTCCACTGAAGGTGATGTCATAATAGCAGATGAAATTGACATAATTTTTGGACCTACAAACAAAATGGAGTTAGTCAAATTGCTGTGATATCAATGGGGGATTTAGCAATGCGACCAGTAGCTATATCGAAAATACAAACTGAGACATGGATGCACAGAAAAACCAGAAAGAGACCAGCGCTGGAATCGAACCAGGTCCTCAGCAATCCGTGCTGCGTGCTATAACCCCTACACTACCGCTGGACAGGAATCTAGACACGAATTTTTCCTATGCATACATTTCTCAGGTTGCTTATTTCTACTACGCTACTTATGCAGCAGCACTAGCGACATCTATGTTCCCTTTCGACCCGCATGTAACAATTTGGAGTTGAAATAAAAAATACAAAAATACTCCAAAAAACCAATCACAGTAGCTATATTGTTATGGCTATGAGATAGTTCAGTACAAATGTAATAAATATTGTTTTGTCATCGCTGTCTCAACTAGCTTACTGAAGTTTACTGAAGCTAATTGAGATAGCAAGATAAACACGAACTTTTCCGACAAAATGCAATGGGAAACATTATTCACTAGATCTGTATATTTTTTGTTTGCTGAATGTCATAGTGATCGTGTCGATGTGTCAAGACACTGTCTCCTAAAAGCTTATATTTTAATAACTTGTTCAGTTATGCAAATTTACTTTTTGAAAGTAATTGAAAATAGATTATCATGTAAATGGTGTGACACAAAAGTTGTCTCGAAAAAAAAAACAGTCCGAAAACATTTAGGTTTAAATAAACGACAACAAGCGAGCGGGCGAAAAAACCAAAGCGAGTTTAACTTGAATCTAACAAAGTTAACACCATTCCATTTACTCTCCAAATTACCTACTCTATGTCGCTATTACGATGTCGTTGCGACAAGAAACCGTCTAGGTACTTACAACAATTCACAATTTACCTTGATATCCTAGATGTTTCACAGGCGAAACAGTTTCGGTGGAGGCCTCTTTCTTTTCTAAATGGTTTAGCTTAAAACTAAACAAAAGAAAGTTTGTACATAAATGTTTTAAACCTTCGTCATTTTCACTTACAATTTGAAAACACACCGCCAGTGACTTAATCACGCCTAATAGCTAAAAGCCTCGACGTTTGTGGACAAGTCACGTTAGCCTAAATAGTTGTAAAACCTACGGCTTCTCAAACAGAGGAAGCTCTCAGTTTTTAGGAATTTAGGTGCAACATTACATTCACTAATTAATTACCTGATAGTCCAACGGACACTTTTTTAGGATTATTCTGGATTGTAACCACCCCCTTGGATGTTTTAACAGCGGGTCTGATGAACGGTTGTGTTTCTGAACAGAAATAAAAATATTACGTGTTTGTAATAATCTTTTACGCGTAGGACAGAGAATAAAAGAGTGATTGATATAATTACCTACGCTGGTGGAGCGATCACACAAATAGTGCATCCTACAGCTGGTTCCTGTCTGGCAACACTTACTTGGAGCACAAAACGAGACGTTCACTTCTGAAAATTTATCAAAACTCCATTAAATACTAAAATAAGTAAAAACTATTTTTGATAATTTTTTTTTGCTGACTGTAGGCACTTTTGTTGTTTACCTACCAGGACACAATATAAGCTCATTAAAAAAACCTTGCTTACCAGCTGGATTACATGCTATCATATTATTAGTGTACGGTTGTTCTTGTTCCAAATAAATCAAGTCGGAATATTGCAATGATTTGATAAGTTCCTCATTTTTTCCATGCAGAAAATCTTTAGTTCCTAAAATTAAACAAGTAATTAAAACATTAATATACCTGAAGCCGTATTGTCTTATGCCCGCCTTCCACTGAAAAGGGTAATAAGCGGAGAAAGAGGTAATGTACAGAGCAGACCAGATGATGGTGATGATGATAACACGCGGCGTTCATGATCGCATTTAACATCTCATTCTATACCTTCACCCTAAACTATTTGACGAAAAGAAGCGTTAAAAGCGATCATGATTCCAAGTGCATAAGACAATAAAGCATCTGTTATTTTATTTCAAATATTCGTTAGTATAAAATTAAATATTCTATTTACTTTGCCGCTTAGACTATTAAAAAATTTTGGACAGGACATTTTTTAGTCGACCAAACAAAAATTACAAAGATTAAAGCGCGTAATACTTGCGAGCAGGGTTCAAAAAATGCACTGCGTGACGTTACGCAGAACTAGAACTGGCTATATGCTTTCTGATAGATAATCTCCAATGCTTTCTGATAGATAATCTAATTGACAGACTAATTACAATTTTAAAGAAACTAGCCCCTTTTCATTTTACAATGTAAATGCTTTACCTGCTCCAGTTAAAATTATATTTTGATACGAAGCTGATTCATTCTTGATTTCAGTATTTTCTGAAGTTCTATAAACTCCTCCATCAGATGATTTATGATCAGTATCACTCTTGATGACTCCTGAATTGTTAATGAAACTAAAAGTTGATTTCTTGAACTCATTTCTACGTGGTACAGTATCTTCATCTTCTTTTATATTCTTAATGTTAAATTGGCGGGATATTACGATGGTAGTTTTTGATTCAACTTGGTGTAATGGACTGCTTAGCTCTGCTTGAATTTCCTTTGAGGCTGAGGGAGTGCTATCTTTGATTATTATTGCTAGACTTGATTCATCTTTAACCAGTTTGTTTGGACTTTTTAGACTTTTTACTGATTCTGTATTTATACATTCGTTTGGTCTGTTATTTGTTTTGTTTTGTCTCCTTTTCTTAGGCATATCAGACAGAGTTTCGTTATTTTGCTGAGTTGCAAATTTTCTTTCTGTAAATTAATTTTAATCAAATAAAATAAACATCAATTGTGAAATCTGCCATTTTGGGTTGGCCTAAGAACATTTTACGGATCTTGTCACAAAAAACTTGTCGAAAGAACGATTAAGGGCATATTATCCTATTAATATGATAATGTGATAGTATGTGAGTGTGTACGTGCATGCATGTGTGTGCTACTCTTTCATGTGTGTACGCAGATATTTGAACTTGTATAATAAGATATAGGCTATTTTTTAACTCGATATTCCCACGGAATCGATGTAAATCTCTTCTCTCAACTTTAATCAGTAAGTTTATGGACATGAAATTTGGAATGAAATAAAGAAGACCGTGGTTTAATTTTAGGAATTTCCATGGGTTTTTGTGAAATCCCTGAATTAAAACGCCAACGCCGCGTCTAATGGCTAGCACAAGGGAAACCGCGTATAAAGACTAGTCGTTACAAAAAAACGTAACTTACTAGAACAAGAACTAAATTGCCATGGGAATATAGAAGGTCCCAAATCAATATATCTGGGAAGCGGTTTCTTATGAGCTGGTATAGTTCCTGAGGTTGCTGAAATCACAAGAAAAACTAGTCACTGTTTCTTCAAATTTTTTTCCAAGTTGAATAATACAATTTTAAACGAGCATTTACTATAGCATTCCCAGACTGATCGTTTAAATTTTTGTAGCAATGTTTTGGTTTATGCTTGACTTTGTTCTTTGTTCAGTTCGACAAATTTAAAAACGACGGATGTTCGATATTCTTTTACAAGTGAATGCCTTACAATACAATACAATGACTATTGAACATCAACATAATAAGCAGTATAGAAAGCACATATATGTATAGAGAGTTTGCATTGGCGGAGTTATCGCTTCAGAGAGGCTTTGGTTTTATTTGGTTTGCTTTAGTTTATGCTCGATGTTGTTACAAGTGAATGCTCTAAAGGTATATTTTCTAATAAATCGACTCTCTAGATTTGACACATAAAATGGGACATGTGAAACAATTTTTTTAAGTTTTTGAGAAATAAACTAAAATTATGGAACCTGCATCCATAAAATGAACATGCGGGGAAGCCCACTTCAGCGACGTGGCGATCCCAGCAGACCTGTTCTCGTGGTTTACAGTACCCATGCCTGAGAATAAAAATGCGTCACACAACAAAAGGAAATCGTTCCGACGGATTTATGAGTTTTCTAGAAGCTCCTCGAGTTAGAGTAATCCGCAAACACGTAGCCATGTGTCGCTTTAATGGAATTTCCTTATTACACCACACTAAAAGGGTCTGAAAAGTTAGCGTACCTATGTAGGGAACTTTGTTTTATGCGCCGGTCCTTCGAGTAAAGATCTATTTGGCCTAGGATTGTAAATCACACTTTCCCAAAATGTGCTCTTTTCAAAAGATCTATTTCAAAGTCATACAAGAAACTAAACTTCCTTCTTGAAAGGGGCATCTCAAAAAACGCATTTCCAATTTTATGCCCTCAAAAAGCGCACTTTTTCAAATCATTATTTTCTCACAATGTGCACTTCCGTACCTAAATGTATTCATTTACATATTCACTGTTCACTGTTTTCTATGTTATTTTCATTTACATATTTCCGTAAATATCACGGTAAGATACAAGCAGTAATAAAGTGAAATTTTGCACATAAATAAAAAAAAGCCCGAGTCGGGGTTCGATTCCAAGTTCCTCTGCTTAAGAAAGAGAAATAGAAGTCATTTATTCGTGACGAAGTAGCGTAGCATAACGAAAAGATATTAAGATATTAGGTCAATCATAAAACCAAAATCCCTAAACCACTACCACCCCTTTACCTACCACGCCTTTTGTTAGTATCTGGTCTCTTTCTCTTCTAATCTAACTAATTTAGAATCTTATGAAAAGTTCAAAACTCATAAGCAATTGTTCCCGTAAATTTCCAAGCAAAGCTTAAGTATCACTGTAATTTTTAGCGAAACAAAACATTAGCATAGCAATAAGAGCTAAGTAAAAAGGCAAATAACAGCTGCATCTGGCAACAAAGATTGTAATGAAAACCACTGGAAAAACAAAAAAATGCTACCAGTTTTCTATCGTGCCTTTTGTTTGTGAATGCTTAAATATACATTAACTGGGGTAATATAACTATAATATTTTTAGGGGCGGTTTCACCATCCATTGATTAGTGTTAACTGGCGGTTAGGTGTCATGCCGTCTCTATTTTGTTTCGTTCGAATAGACGGAGACGGCATCACATTTAACCCATTTAGATTAGATAGTAGTTGTATTTTTTAAAATTTTGTATATGTGTTATAACTCTGTGCTTTTCTGTTAATAAATCATTTTTAACCGTCGGTTAACGCTAATCAATGGATGGTGAAACAGCCCCTTAGGGTTGTACTTCAAAAGAAAAATTGATGTCAAACACGATGCTGGGCCCACATGGGCAACATGGCGGCTATTTTGCCGTTCCGTTTGTGGAATGCACTTCGATTGCGTCCTTTTGACTCTAGTTCCATCGTCAGCTAGTAGCGCGAAAAGAGTGTTTTAGTGAGCCTTAAAATGTTCATATTAAAAACACTCTTCTCGGTACTGGTCGGCGTTTGGGCCAGAGCCTAAATCGGTAAAAAAAATTAACGGGCCGCATTTGTCATGTCATGAGTGGAATCCCTGATTTTATTACCTCATGGCGACTATATACACGGATAAAATAGATAGATAACGCGTACAACACACCTGTATCTGTGCACATAGCGCTCGTCGTTTGTACGTTCACATCTTCCAGGAATAACTCGGGATGCGCGTACATCATACGTACTGAAAAAAAAAACAAAGTGAATAATAATATGACTATCTGACACTACCTCTACACGAAGCTTTGCTCGCGTGTTAAATCTGACAGTCAAACAGCAATTAAACTAATTAATTACAATGTAATAGGCCAGTTAAGACAGCTGTCATTTCAGAATAATTTATAACCCAATGGATAAATTGCACTGAGATGACAGCTGTCAAAACGGGCCTTTACTAAATTCCGTTAGCTCGTACCGTGCCCGATTTGATTAGGACGAACCTATATTTTCGGATCCCGTGGGTTTTGTAAAAGGGGACTAAAGGACCTCATTAAATGTTAGGGTGGGGACCAGAGCTATTGCCAACTCCTGCTGAATGCTGTATGGAAGGTAAGGGAAACCAACACACTATTTTCCAAAGGAAGTCATGAAGGTTCTCTACTGATTCTCAACCGATGACCACGATCACACTGTTAAGAGCGTAGTGATAGAAGAGAGCAGAGACTGCATTAATGAGAAACTTCAAGCCTACAGGAGTCCACTGCTCGCATCCATCCCCCGCCAGCGACTTCGTGCCTCAGGATGCAATATATTCTATTCCGATCCAATTTATGACAAGCGTAAACAAAGACGCCATTAACCCGACCATAGACATTTAGTGATGTGAAAACCTAGAACCTATTGCAAAATAATTAATCTGTTCAGTAAATCGATTATTTATTAATTGAATAGATCAACGTATTTTTGTCTATTTTATCATTTACAATACTTGATTTAATTCCAAAGACTGTTTATTCAATTGTAAAAGCAGTAACTATTTTTTAATTTTAAGGAAAGTATACGCGCATTCATCGATTTTTAAAATGTCAAATTTTCCACCATCTCTACGCTACTACAGATTATACCTACACATGTTTCAATCAAGAAATAACGTCAGATTTTGACGAAGATTTTTCAAATAAAAATAAAATATTGAAATCAAGTACGAAGTTTAGACGACCGGATAGCCAAGTGGTTAGAGTAGAGAACCTGACTACACAGCTTGAGGTCCCGGGTTCGATTCCCGGCCGGGGCAGATATTTGTGTGAATAACACGAATGTTTGTGTTTGTTTTCGGGTCTTGGATTTTCAATATGTATTTAAGTATGTATTTATCTATATAAGTACGATTATCCGTTGCCTAGTATCCATAGTACAAGCTTTGTTTAGTTTGGGACTAGGTCAATTGGTGTCAAGTGTCCCATGATATTCATTTATTTATATGCGAATTTTGGTGAATAAAGTGATTAGACATCTAGTTAAAAGACACGAATTATAGATCAGTAAATGTGTTATTGATTGGATTCAGTGGGTGATGTTTTGATGAAATCGGTTTGTTTACACACTTTTAATAAATTGGATAGGCATAACGTATACACTATGTATTCCCGTCTGTGGTCTCCATTCGAGGAGTCGTCTGCTCCACCGTGCATCAGTCCTGCGACAGACGTGGCCAGCCCGACGCCACTTCAGCGAACTAATTCTTTGAGCAACTTCAGTGACTTTGGTTCTTTGTTGGATAATGTGATATCGGATCGGATAATGAAAACGATTTTGCTCACTGATTTCTCATAGCAAAACCTGCCTGTTTGAGGTGCTGAGGTGAAAAAAGATTTATTATTAAATGTTTTTTTTTTATTTAATTTTAAATGTTCCATAAGCGGGCGAATTTGCCGTATCACGAAAAACTTGATTGACCTAGTTAACACGTCTCCTGTCGCCGTACAAAACCGTTTGACAATGTCCAACCGTACAACCAGATTGGGGGCACGGACTTATGAGTATGAATATAATAAAGTCGATCAAACTGAATCATGCATCAGGGCGGAAGCTTTGTGCTACAAATGTCATGTTGACATCCCATACTTTTATAGCAATTGTATCAGATTCTATATCTGACTTTTGTCCAATGGGTACTGCGTTTTTTGCCCTCAAAGTCAAAGTCAAAATATCTTTTTTCAATTTAGGCTATAACAAGCACTTATGAATGTTTAAAAAAAACTACCACCGGCCTTTTATCGAATTGATCGAATGAAGCGTTCGCATTAACGTATTACTTTAGTTTTCTCACTCCGTGCGAAAAGGTTAATTTGATTCATTAGGTACTACGCTTTTTTAGAACTAACTGGGACTCCTGGATTGGCTCACGTAAGGGTCATGTAGGTACGGAAAATCCGCCGAAAATTAATTTAAAGGTTACTTAACTCAATTTTTATAGTTGTATGGCTGTCTGTCTGTCCGCGGCTTTGCTCAGGGACTATCAATGCTAGAAAGCTGTAATTTTGCACGATATATATCTGTACTTTGAAAAAATGGTATCCAAAAACGGCTTTCCGAGGAACTAAGAATGCTTATGGTCAAATTTGCTGTATGATTTGGACGAATTTTTATAAGTGTGTAAGTAAGCTATGCCGACAAAATGGTACAATAAAAAATTCAAAAACAATTTTTTTAGGGTTCCGTAGCCAAAATGGCAAAAACGGAACCCTTATAGTTTCACCATGTTTGTCTGTCTGTCTGTCTGTCCGTCCGTGGCCTTGCTCAGGGAGTATCAATGCTAGAAAGCTGTAATTTTGCTCGAATATAATATATGTAAACTATGCCAACAAAATGTTTACAAACAAAAAGTTTTTCCATAGACGCAAAGTGGAGGCGTTTTTTTTTATTCATCCAACCTTGTAGTGTGTGGTATCTTTGGATAGGTCTTTTAAAACCATTATAAATAGGGGGTTGCTAAACCATTTTCGATTTAGTGATTTGTTTGCAAAATATTCAACTTTAAAGTGCAAATTTTCATTAAAATCGAGCGTCCGGGTCCTCTAAAATCCAAACCGGTGGGAGGAAAAATTTGAAAAAAATCAGGATGGTGTAAATATAACAAACTTACAAGGAAAACTATAACGGTTAAGTTTTTGTGAGAATTATCAGTAGTTTAAGAGTAAATTTGTTTTTTTTTGGTTTGGTTTTTTATTTGCAATCAGGTTTTCTAGATTCTTAGACATTTTTCATCAAAATCGGTTTAGCTTTGAAGTGACAAAGTCGGGACTTTTCCAACTTTTTGTTGGTTAGGTTATTGATCAGATTTTAATTGTTACAGTCAGAATATACAGGTCGATTTCCAAAATCAAATCTGTGAAAATACTATTCTTGTTTATGAACCCCTTTCGTCATGTACCATCTTAAACTGCCTCGTTATGTGTGATGTTGGTATTCATCTAAATAATATTGTAATCATCGCTAAGTCCAGCTGTCTCCACAGCAGCGGAGCGAGAATAGGTAAATGAGGGCTGGATTATTTTTAAAAGTCTCTAAATATGTGTGTAGTACATTAGCCTTCACCCAGTGGTGTGAAGTGAGAGTAGGCACCCACCAGCACCAGTAAGGGTAGGCAACATTAGCACTGCCTTGAGGGTAGACAACACTAGCGCTGCCTACCCTCTTTCTTGGCAACGCTAATATTGCCTACCCTGTTTTCAAATGTGTGTGGACGCAGCTACTGACGCTATCTACCCTCACTGCACACCACTGCATACATTTAGGCACTACGGCTTAACTGCCGCGGTTTTTAACCGCGTGACTTTGTAAAGTAAACTAACGCAAGCGGTCGCACTGGCGGTTCTAAGTTTACTTGTGTAAATAGTCAGTTTAGCCTTAGTGCGGCCTCGGTCTAACGGCTAAAAGGTACTAACTTTTCATAATTTTCATAGAAGACTTAGGTCGATTGGCAAACCGTTCGGCGGTCTTCTGGCAGACGGCGTTCCACCGGCGCTGGCACATGCGCCGGAACGAGAGGCGCTTGCGCGGCATGTCTGAAGGTCTCCTCTCTGTCCAACGAGTATTTAAAGTTTAAAAATATCTAAGGTAAATGTACGAGTGGTCGTCAATGACCCAATAGTTGGCATCTTCAATCCAATGTCATTAGCAATAGAGAGACAGCAGGGTGTCGTCTATTGGGCATTGTCGAGCACTCAGACGTTTACCTTATATTGATGATGTTACATTAATGTTGTCCAAAGGCCAAGGACAGGTCGTATATCATTATCATTATTATGAAGATGGTGAAAAAATCAGCAACTAGAAAAGTATAATTAAGAATTTGATGCGATTTTGATTTTATTTTGATCATGCGCTTGATAGAATGAAAACAAAAAAAGGCGAAGCATAAGTAGAGTTACTAATCTGGATGTGTTACCTTTGAATTTGTTACTTGAAGTAGTGATTAATCTTTCTTTATAATTAGAATGTTTTCCGATAAAGCTTCTCCCATGGAGTCTTTTACATCTCTCGCGTCGCAACATGCAGCAGTTGCTATAGTGACGATATGTCTCTGAAACAAAAAAAAAGGTTAAAAAAACGCGTATATAACATAATTATGTTAACTTTAGTTGATAGATAGAAACGTTTTAGTCCTTCTGGCTCCTTCTCACTCGCTCCTCCTTCTCCTAAATCTAAATCTCCTCGATGATCCTTCCGTTTGTCTGTCCAGCCGTTCGTTTGACCATCCATCCCTTCGTACATCCGTCCGTCTGTGTAAGTTTTTTTTTTCGCTATATAGGATCTTATTCGCATTCGTCATCTCTTTGTACCATATTATTATCTTATACCGTGAACGCAATTGCAAGCACGTCAGATAATAAGCCTATTAATGGATAACAGTCTGGCTATTTACCCCATGGAACTGATTAGATACTCAAATACATTAGAACAAGAACTCACGCGATTGAAAATACGATTACCTTCAGATATATTTGAACACCTAGATACCGAAGCATCAGAGTGTTAGTTATATCGACTGTAATCACCTGTAGATATCAATCCCGCGTTGCACCTAGTACTGAGTTCATCAGTCTGGTGCATCAAATCCACTTGATCCTCTCCAATATCGCAACAGAAGCTGTTCAGGGACTTGGTTCCTGTGCTGCTCCATTGGTGGGTATCATCCCCTGCCATGCTGTTGCCGTCAACGTTCTCCAAGGTGCCTCGACTGGAGTACGCTCGGTATTCCAAGTCAGTGCCGGCAATACTTGATGAGGAGGTGTAACCTGGATGGACAGTTTAAGACATATCGTCATTAACATCATTGTCAGCCAAAAGACGCCACTAGTTCAAGAAAGAATAGTTAAGTTGAAAAATGTCAGACCAGCTTTTCTTCCACAGGATGGGATAGAAGGGGCTCGCGTTTCAAAGACAAGAATGGAGCAAAAGAGAGGTCTTTGCCCTGCAGTTGGATGCAAGTAGGCTAATTAAAAGAAGGAGTTGACCAGAAGTAAACAGAGATCACTCTCTTGTAATGTCAGCAGGGAGCGTAACTTTGGTGCCGATAACAGACGTATGACGTCAAGCTACATACAGAATGCTTTATCTAGATTATTGACACCCAATCACACCACTTATTGGCCTCTTTAGTTTACTGATATAAAAACTTGAGATGAGACGGCCAGTAGGTAGGTACAGTCGGCCCATGCAAATGTTGAGCACTTTAGTACTTTGTCTAATTATACCAGATCAAGGCAGAGTGGTACGAGTAAGCGTGATAAAAACACATTCATCGCAACACATCCTTGTACATCTCTGGTGGAAATGCGGCCGTTAAGGCTGTGTTACTGTTACTATATAGTTTGCATTTTTTTCTTATTTTAGTTTATAGACTTAACTACAGTTTATGTAATTCTAGTGTAAGCTAGCAAAGACAACTATACCAGCTGTTTCAAAATCAGTAGTTTTCTGGAACACTTCTGACGGGCAATCGACGTAAGACTTAGCAAATGTCCCGTCGGACGGAAATTGCATCCCTTTTGTGAACGCTGGAATAAAACGTACTTTGTATTTCCAATCGTTATTTAAGACCGCGAATTGGACGTCAGCAGGCACCGGGGTAGCGGCACACCGAGTGTGTTCTCTGTTCATTGCGTGTGCTGCCAAGTAACCACAGTGCGGTGAGCGTCTCGCCTGAACAATGAATAGAGAACACGCTCGCTACTCCTGTGGCGTCCAGTCTGCAGCCTAAATAATGAACTAAAACCTTTTTAGCTTACTCCGCCGCTACCACACGCGAACGGTAGAGCCGCATCGTGTCATCATACCCTCCTTGCATAACCCTCGTCCACTTCGATTCGAATTATACAAATCGACAGATTTAAAAACAAAAACAAGCACACAATCATTACCAAACGAAAAGAACGACATCTACCTCAAATTAGTAGGTACCTGGTTGGGAATTCTGCGAAACCGTCTCAGTCTTGTGTCGGGATACCTTAACTGCTAATAAAGTCTCATCAGAACGTTGGGGCTTCTCAGCCAACAGTACCGTCTGTTGCTCCGAAAGGAGCATGCCTAGAAAATAATTATTATGATTAACTTTGAAAATAATAACTGTACCTGATACTAAAAGGCACGTACGGTCAAGAACTTTAATCCCTTACCCAGCACGGAACTATTTCACAGTAAACGTCATAGTGACATCGCATTAATTATTGACTTTCCTTTGAAAGGGTTCCGTAGTGGGTCAGGAATTAAAGTCCTTGACCATTATAGTCGGGGCAAGAAAAGTTTCGTCACTTTTCAACTCTATTTCAATTACGTTAAGGTCCAAAACTGACGAACCTTTTCTTACCCCGACTATAAATAGGCGAATCTGTTCAAGGTGATTCATGGATTTTTTTTTGCCTACAGTAACCTAACAATACGACAAACATCCTGTACTGAGTTATTAATTATAATTATTTTTACCAGTGCTGTTGCCGTCATTCGATGAAATTGATTGAGCTGAGCTTCTCTTTTCAGAGATGGCCAAGTAATGTTTTTTTTCAGACTGCTTCACAATAGGTATGACGTTCGCATGTTTTGAATCCATATATTTGGGGACCTGCGGGCCGAGGCTCATGGAGCAATATCCTAAAATAACAAAATATGGAATTATTTTCTTTAATTAACATATAGTTTTACTAGTGCTTACACGCGGCTGCACTCGTGTTGATCATTAAGGCATTTGAATTAAAATTCTGATATTTAGCGAAAATGGGGAATGGATGAAAAATTTAGAAACGTTTGAAACTTTTTGAATCAATAGGAATAACCTTTCTAATTAACAGAAAAAAATATCAGATTTTTGAGTACCTAGCATCAATTAATTTGAAAAAATGAAAGAGTTTTCTTTACCGCCAAATTACGACAGTCGGGTTGTTCCATAGTCCAGAATAAAAACAATAAAAAAAAATTATGTGACTGACTCAATCGTTTCGATAATTTATTGGTGCTACTTAAAAATCTGATATTTTTTTATATTAATTAGAAAGGTTATTCCTATCGATAAAAAATGTATAACAAAAAATTTAACCGACTACAAAAAACCATGAAAATAATTTTCTACCAGTCTGAAGTCGGTCGGTGCCTCAGCACGAGCCAGCAGGAGTGGACCTATAGTCATCTACCTCAATCACGCACTTTATATTGGGCTTCAATCACTCCTCAATTTACGCATTTACAATATTCAGCATTCCACGAGAATGTCCCTTAAGAAAAACCGTTCTTCTAATAGTCCTGAAAAGGCTGAGAAAATGATATCGAGTCCGGTAAAATTTCATGACTTTGCTAACAAATTGGCAGTATATTCTCGAGCTTTACGGGTTTGATTGAATTAGCTGCCATACAAGGCAAAATTATTTCGGAAGGGACACTCTCGTGGAATTCCTGACAAGTAGATTCATAATTAAATGTTAATTCAAGGAACACTGCTGCCGAGATCACTCTTAGACAAATAAATTAAAAATAAAACTGGCCCAGTGAGAGTCGGACTCGCGCCCGAAGGGTTCCGTACCATTATTCTATACAACATTAGACATTAGCAAAAAAAACACGTTTGTTGTATGGTAGCCCCCTTAAATATAGTATTTGTTGTTATAGCAGCAACAGAAATACATAATCTGTCAAAGTTTCAACTGTCTAGCTATCACGGTCCATGAAATACAGCGGCGCAGCCTGGTGACAGACGGACAGATAGACGGACGGACGGGAGAACGGACAGCGGAGAGTAACAGGGTTTTTACCCTTTGGGTACAGAACCCTAAAAACTAACTACCTGACTCGTTGTCTCGTGTTGGATACTCGTGTATTGACATCCAGTTGTTCGTGATGCTTTGAGGTGGTCCACGGTGTTCAGAACGGGGTTTCTCAGCTGAATTCTCCGTGATGATAATATCTGAGAGGAGAGTAAATGATATTAAGTAACTTCATTAGTTATGTTTTTATTAATGACAAATTTATTGTCACTGGTTTAAGTAATTTGTTATTTGAAGGGTCCACGGAAAGAACGTGTCCAGTCACCTAAGCAACTTTTTGAGTTATAGCGGTTTGAAAGTTAGTCATTACGAACAATTACTATGGTTACCATTTATTTAAAAGATAAAAAAATAGATTTTATATTGTTTTCAGATTATTTCATTCAGTGGTACTTTGTGAGCTCTACATTTTGAGATTAAAATCTCAATTTAAAAAAAAGGTGACTAGACATTTTCTTTCCGTGGACCCTTCATTTTATCAAATCATTGTTATTCTCAATCTGCTCTAGGCCCATGTACGAACTATGTACAGGCTAAGTCCTCTCAGTCTGAGAGGAGGCCTGTGCCCAGTTAGTTATTCAATGTATGCGATACAATACAAAGTTGACAGAGCATTGGTAAATATTTCACTTTGAGATGTCAAATTAAATTTGAAAAATTATTTAAGCGCCCCCTTACCAAGAGACAGCGATAACACCGCCATGTCCGATACACTGATTTAACGATTAAACATAGAGGATCAATAAATTATCTAAATTCAAGTTATTTAAAAATGTTACAAAATAAAATTAGCTTAGTTATGCGAGTAGAATCGACCCTTGAATTTAAAGACCCATGGTCAGAGATACCCAGTATAGGCAGGGATAATGGACTGCACTATACACATCTCCTTTCTGCTTTCAAATACATGTAGTAAAATTACAGATGTGCAAGTTGCAGAAAGTTTTAAAAAAGTTGGGAAAGTTCTCTGAAATTTCTGGAAATTTTCACAAGAAATATAGTAAATTTAAATTTAAGAAACGGAAAGTTTCAATCCCCACACAAAACTGTGAGAAGTTCCCGATATTTACCTATATGAAAAAATCCGCAATTTTGGAAAGTTTCCTATGGCACATCGGTAAGTACAATATTTCGAGAGAGAGCTATTGAACCGAATTAAAACTGAATAGCCCCGATTGACCTCTAAGCTAAAATCTATATGTCAATCTATATGTTTTTTTTAAGTATTGACGATCTGCTCGATTGCACGAATTGTGGGCAAAGTAAACAAGCAAGCACAACTCTATAAAAGGTTTGTTTTCGGTTTTACTTCACAATCCTTTTAAAGGGGTGAAACAGATACCTATCTAACAGTTTACTATCATACATACCAGTATTCCCTTCGACATGAGTAGCGTCACCTGCTGTGCTAATTTCGGAAATGTGGTCCTGTTCAGCGACTATCGCATTTACTGGAGCATGCAGATAACTGTTATCCCTTTCTAACAGCCAATCTGTAACGTCATCAAGACTTCAAAATTAGCGACCAAAATGTCACAATGATACAAAATCGGAAAGCATCTAGGAATAATCACCAGCACCAATATCTGACACAGCAAAGCGCGCATAAGTATTATTAGTTATTATTATTTTTTATTTTAAATTTATGACGGTGGACATTCTTTCACTGAACGTAATATAGTTTAGATATAGTTAGTGTTTAGTATTGTAACCCCCCATACATCCCTGTATTTCTTTTATTATTATTTTGTATTTTTTTTTCTTTAATTGTATATAGTTTTTAAGTATTTTATTTGTAATTATATTTTTATGAAAAAATGACTTTCTGCAAGTTTCTTGCGGCGCATTCTTCTTGGCAAATTTGAGGCAAGTAATTAGCTAGTCCATCATCTCAGCCGTAGGACGTCCACTGTTGGACATAGGCCTCCCCCACAGACCTCCAGTTGCTTCGCTTGGCAGCGGCCGGCATCCACCGTGAACCCGCAGACTGTGACCCGTCAATGTATCGTTGGTGGACGTCCTACGCTGCGCTTGCCAATCTGCGGTCTCCACTCGAGAACTTTTCGGCCCCAACGGTCATCCGCTCTACGTGCTATATGACCCGCCCATTGCCACTTCAACGAGCTAATTCGCTTGGCTATGTCGGTGACCCTTGTTCTGGCTAGTACTTTGTAAAAAGTTTCTGTTTACAATAACCTAGTACTGGGGTATCTATCTGGTGTGCATTATTTTATTTTCATAAATGTAGAATAGAGTGCGGATTTAGAGTCTTATTTAGAAAATGTATAAAGAGTTTACTTGTGTCAAGCGTAACGAACTATGATGTACGATAATGCACATACCAGTAACTCTATTGGTGTCTTCAGTCCTACGATAAATTTGGCCTAAAGTGGGTATCGGCCTAGATGTTGCTAGTGAAGTGGTGATAGGACGTTTTTCGGTGCAGAAATCTGAAAATAGAAAATATTACCCATTGTTTTAAGCGATGAACCTCTTTTTATTTTTTTTTTCATTTATTGATACAGATTATGTTTGCTTTGGCGAGATTTTATGGAACACCAAAAAACAGTCTCATTTCACAAACTCCCAAATGTAATTTCGGCTGCTCCGAGAATACCTACGTACCTGAATGAAAAAAAAAACTTACAATTTGGCAGTAATAAAAATGTGATGGATAAAGAAGCCAACAGGTAGCGTAATACTTGAGCTACGTAACATGCAAGTAAAAGAACAAGCATACACATGCCCAAGATAGGGTTCTGTAGTTATTACGAAAAAATCAAGTAATTTTAGGTAAATTTTATCCTTTGGGTTGCTATTTACTCTTAAACTACTAATAATTCTCAAGCAATCTTAGCCTTTATAATTTTCCTTGTAATTTTGATATATTACCATCGTAATTTTTTTAAATTCTTTCCACCAAACAGTTTAGATTTTAGAAGGGAGGCGTGGGGGTGGGACCCTCGATTTTAATGGAAATTTGCACTTTAAAGATGAATATTTCGCAAACAGATCACTGAATCGAAAAATCGTCTTGGCAACCCCCAATGGTTTTGACCGATCCAATGTTACCTCACACCATAGAGTTAGTCGAGAAAAAAAACCACTTCCATTTGACGTCTAAGAGAGGTTTTTTATTATTTTTTATTTTACAACTTTGTCGGCGTGACTCATAATGTATATTCATGCCAAATTAAAACTTTCTAGTACTAACGGTCTCTGAGTTTAGCCGCGGATAGACATTGTGAAACTACGGAACTCTAAAAAGGGAAGGAATTAAGGGAAGAAATACTGTAGGTATGCTTGAATAAGAGCAAATAACGTTTCGTAGCCTTAGTCTTCCCCACAGTGAAGCAGGCATCGTGTGTTTTGTGTCTAAATATTTCATACCTTGAAGAGTATTTAGCACTTGAATTCTTTGGACATTTCTGGCTTGTGTCTTGAATGGAGGCTTTGTCATAAACTTCTTTGGTATCACACTCGGTTTCACGGGAGCTTCTTTGACATAAGATCGACGAAGAGGTATTTGACTCGGCTTAAACTTTTCCCCGTCGCAGCCTAAAGTAACCGTTAATAATATTTAGATGCCATTGTGCTTTTGAATCAGCTACTGTCAATCAGGGTGTACATAATTAGCAAACGCAAACATAAAAACAAATTTTGCAGGTGGTACTTGAGGACCTTCTGCAAGGTCCGCCCGGATTGCTACCACCATCTTACTCGCTAATCCTGCCGTGAAGCAGCAGCAGTGCTTGCACTGTTGTGTTTCGGCGTGGAGAGTAAGACAGCCGGTGAAATTACTGGCGGTGGTGATCTCTACCATCAGGAGACCCACTTGCTCGTTTGCCATCCAGTCGAATAAATATATATATAACTCATGACATGAATTCAGTCAAATTCTTTGTACCTGTATATCCTAGGAAATTTTAGATTATCAGCAGAAAAAATCTTACACAATTTTGCAGCACGCTTTGGTATTATTGACGCAAAAGAAACTAAGGAAGTAAATACTCATTGTATGAAATTACTTCTGCCAAATTGCTCTAAGAGTTTGATTTATGAAAAACCATCCCGCTTCACGGTTCTGAGGAAATAACAGTATAGCATCCTTCTTTACCGGGACATGGTTGTAGTCTGCTAGGACCAGGTTGGACATCACCTGAAACCAATACGAAAAGGGCTAAATTTCATGACTAGTAATCATTCGTAAGCTCTCAATTCCTTACCCGAGTCATTGATCCTATTTTCAGTTGGTTTATAGTATTGGTTCCCATTACTTCTTGGATTTGTTTTGACAATTCTAGGAAGCCTACTTCGACTGGTTCTCAACTCCTGTTCAACTCTTTCCCGTCCTACATTGTGAGTGATCAAAAGAAATGCAATATTAACGAATGTAGATTTCGCTAATCTAAAGAACAAAACTTCAGAAAGATTGCATTGATATTTGCAGCACGATTAGTGTTTCAAGGAACATTTTTTATGCAGTATTTTAACGAGGCTTTAGTACATCAAATGTAACTATGTCAGCCTCATAGGGAGCCTCAGTTATATACAACACACTACAAATTTTACGCTCTCCCTTGCACTGAAGCCACGTCTCTGGATGCAAAGGCCTGTCTAATGAACCTGTAAATCAGCATCGCTTCTTCTGAAAGCGGTCGACTTAGAATTACATTTACACCTCCAACATTAAAGTTAATTTAATCAATTACTCACCATTGGATGATCTTTCATAACATTGTTTGCTGTTCAACTTATCGGGAAAACAACAATCAATATTAACCGAAGTATGTGCAGCTTCTTGCCTTTGCGTAGATTCAAAGGAAACATCCATTGGTAAACAAATCAGTCATTCGGATATTTGCAAAATTTCAATCATCAGACTCGTAAAATGAAGTGAAAATGTCGTTTATGTTTTATTAAACTGAAGCAGATTGATAAAATAATTTGTAAAGATTCATGTGGAATTTTTTATTTTTTTTAAAATACTAAAACTGAAACATTAAATTGTGATAGTAACAGAAATTTTAATGCCGTGCATTGTGACGGTTTTTTGACAACCATAAAGGAACAACTGTCAGTTAAACTTCTTCTTTTTTTGATGTTCCTGCTTTCTCGATGTCAGCATGCTCAACCTGCATAGGTTGATCTACTTTCATTGCTTGTTGTTGCTCTGCTTGAATCTCCTCTAACTTCTTCATAAGGTCTTCTTGGACGCTGTCCACGATATCTTTTAGATTTTTAGCTGAAACAAATATCGACTCTTTTATAATTACAATTAATTAATTAATGAATTCATAAATAATAAAAAAAAACCGTAACTATTTATATGATACCTTTAAACAAGCAATATCGCCTTTGAACATATAACGTATCTTAACGTTTGTTAATCGAAATATAACTAAAGAATGATTTCAATTTCAAAGGCAGAGGACAACTATTAGAGGAATTAATTCTTGTTTTTCATTCATCAAGGTTTACCTTACCTGTTTTCCTATTAAATTCCTCAGCAATCAGTGAAATTTTCTTTAAAGTTCCTACGTGTCGTGCTATCTCACTAGCCACATCGACTTCTCCACCAGTATTGACTGCTGCATCTTCAGTGGTTACCATCCGTCGTTGTACAGCTTGTTTGAGAACTTCACTAGTAACAACTGGCATTTTAGGCATTCTGAATGGCTTTTTATTACTTGCGTGTAACTCTGTCATAGGTACATCTTTAGTATTATCTATCTCTATCGTTGGCGGTGGCACAAATACTGTATCAACAGGTAGCAGTTCTGGTGCGAATTCTTGTAAAGTCTCAATTTTCATAGGCGACTCTTTTTTGGTAGGTTTTTTTTTGGAGAAAACAACAGGCAGTGCATTTGTTAAGCTATCTATTATTGTTTCTAAAAAAATAAATCCAATGTTATTTAACACAATATTTTATGATGTTTCATTCTGTTTGCATTTAGTTACTTACGCACGATGTTTAATGGCGATTCTTCTTCTTGATTTTTCTTTAAAGCCAGCTTCTTGGTTAAGTCATGAAGGAACATTGAGCACGTAGGGCCTGTATTTGAAAAACAATTTATGCGACTTAAAAATTCAGTGACACGTAAATAATTACGCGCACAATCTATTTTATCTGTTAAAGAACGGAGGTCTTATTGCCTAACGCAGTCAGAATCACAATCCTTTTTACTCGTACCACTTCTTCTGTCACAAGGTCAAGAATGAGGGAAGAAAGAGACGGTGAATGCAATGGTTTCTATTGTCAAGCAGATGTTGGCCTGGCAAAGCGTATAATACGGATGACACCCGTAGTTATTATATTACCTACCATCACTTTTTTTTCTTTTTGGAGACTTGGGTGTCGGCTTCTTGTTGTTCTTTACTTTATGCCGTGATGGTCTATCCATGGCTAGAAATAACAAAAGATTACGTATTGTATTTTATATTGTTGCCATGCTACGGTGCGGGCCGGTCATAACACTCATCATCATCATCCCAGCCTATATCATTGCTGGGAGCAGGCCTCCTCTCAGAATGTTGAACTTCACACACACACCATTGAATTGCTTCGCAGGTTTGTGCAGGTTTCCTCACGATGTTTTCCATCACCGTTAAGTTCGTGGTAAATTTCAAATGTAATTTCGCACATTAATTTCGAAAAACTCAGAGGTGCGAGCCGGGGTTTAATCCCACGATCCTCTGCTTGAGAGGCAATAAGGGTCAAACCACTCGGCCACCACGGCTTTCACGGTTCATACACTCGTATTACAATAAAATCATAAATTAGCTGCTGCTAGAATATTTTTTCAAGATTTTCCGGAATCCCCACAAGATAACGTATATAGAAGAGTTTTTTTTCTCATACTAACTGTTTTAAAAGAAAAAGACAAAAGAGTACCGAAGCCACTGGAGCTAGAGACAATTTTTTTTAAGTCATAGAGGAGAATTTAGAAATCCCACGGGATAGGAAATAAAGGGGAATTATTTTCACTTTAAGCAGCTCAATTAACATAATTTTAAAACGCAGTATTTAATTAAGTATCATCCCTACAGAACTGGTTTTGGTCTCTACTTACAGCAAACTATAATAGCTGTTACCCGCAACTTTTTCTGCAAATAAATTGACTATAACGCGTCCACAATTTTTCAATTTTTTGAATAAAAACTTTCCTATGTCCTTTTCAGGGTCTTAAACTACCTCCGTACCAAATTTCAAAACGTCTATTCAGTACTAAAAGCATGAAAGCTTAACCTAACCAACCTACTCGCTTTCGTATACCACTAATATTACAAATGCGAAAGCTTGCAAGTCTGTTTGTTGGTTCCTTTACACGTCTAAAAGTGGACCGATTTGGTTGAAATGCAGTATACAGTAGTTTAGATTACCGGCGAAGGACTTATTCGTTTTTTCCCGGAAAATTGCATAGCTCCCGCGGGATACCAATAAAAGCGGGCAACAGCTAGTTTAATATAATATTAGGTAGTAGGATATAAACATACTTCTACTACGTATTAAATTGACAGGCCTCTGTAGGTTAGGTTAGGTTCCTGTCGAGCTTTAGCGAAATTGGGGGTGTGGACAAATTTCTTGGTTTCCAATTCAAGGCCACTTTGGGTCCATTTCGGGTTGTTTAGCCAGAACACTAAATAGAATTTGCATACATGAGTACAGTGCCGAGTGAGAACATACCTCAATAATTGTATTACAAGCCTGGCCAATCGACGTTCTGTGTTCATTTTCATGAAACACAAAGCGATGTTATGAGATATAATATATCAAAGTTGACAACGTTATTCAAAATAAAATATGGTACATTAAATCAGACAAATAAAACATTTTTAAGACACATTACTCACTATATCACACAAAATTTACGATTGATTGACACAAACTTAATGACGTTGACGCAAATGAGTCAGCTTAAGAGCAATTTTTTTTTCTGAGTTTTCTTCATACCATGGAGGTATATTTTGATACATTAATCTAGTTTAACGGGCGTTAAAAAGTTTTCTTTCAAAATGTATTTAATTTATTCATACAAAATTTTATGACTTAGTTTTGTCACGCCCGTATTGCGAGTGTATGAAAAAAGTCACAAAACTGAATTTCTTTTGGGGACATTTTCTTAAACTACCGGAATCGATACATCGATTCAATATATCGTGCTCTTGATTTTGAGTAGAAAAAAACATATTTTCTCCAAACTAAAAAAAAAAGGGTACACTTTTTTTTCAAAACTCACAAACCACAGACTCAGTATTAGTGTGCCTACAATATGTTATGAAATAATATGGAAGCTGTTTTTCAATACTGAGTACTGAGACTGAGTCAACCCCTGTGGTCAACCTTGGGTCAACCCACTGTCATTTTGCAATAAAATGTCAGTCAACTGTTAAAAATATTTTTTATGTTAGGTTATTTGTAAGCCAAAAAAAGTGCATACGGGCTATTTGTAATAAACACCCACTAACATCCTGTAAGAAATTGTTTGATGAACTAAAACTACTTACTCTGCCATCGCTATACATATTGGAAATAACGAAATTTGTGAAATCAAATTAGGTATCACTTGTTTAAAGAACTTAAAAGCGTATGTAGTTTTAATACAAGATATCCAACAAGACTGATCCTACCAAAAACGGTTTCCAAACTCTGCAGCAAAAATTGTTATTGCATGGCCATAAGAATATTTAATCATGTCCCTACAAATATAACTAGCCTGCCATATAGGGTATGTATACGAACGTTGCATAATTGGCTACTGCAAAAAAGATTCTACACCATCAAAGAATTTCTGTTTTGCAAAGGGTAATCTTTATTATAATGAATATAGTATTTAATTTATTTGTAATTGAATTATATAATTGTTTTGTTTTTTTTTTAAAATAATTTGCATGCTACTGTGTAGTTAAATAGTTGTGTCATTATTACTCCAATCCACTATCTTATTGTACACTATTTTCTGCAAATAAATGACTTATGACTTATGGGTTGACATTGTATTGCAGAATTAATCAGGGTTAACACACTATTGCATAACAGCGTCCACAATATGAAATGAAAACGAAAAGCTTTTTTTACTATTTTTTTATTATACTTAATTTTTTTTTCTCTACAAAAGATTTTATCGTTGTTTCATTATTTCGGAGGTGGTGTTACAGGTTTCTGAAACAAAAACAATACATTTAATTTGTTTGTACGGTTACTTAGTACCTACTCGAACTATGTCATTTCATTATGTCCTTTAGAAACTATTCAAGAAAGATTCTTGTTCATTCCTGGAATTTTTGAGCTAAAAATATTTTCAATGGGGTCCTGACTGTTTAAGTTTAAGTTACAAAACAGAGTTCTAGACTACTAAACACTGTTTTTTTTCCTTTCAAGTTTCAGTTTTTTTTTGGGACGGTCGGCTTTGTTATGTCAGATATTGGTGCTGCTGACACCTTTATAGAAACGGAAAAGTGAGTTAAGTCCAAGCCGTTTTCGTGCCTCGTGGGTAACATGATTTTTTTTCCATTAGAGCACACAATATGACCTAATCAATCATAAAACCATGAGTCCTGGATAAATAGGGCCTAACAGTCATTAACTTCGTAAATTATTGAGACCGCCCCATACAAGCTGTCAGACCGATATTATTTTGACCAAGAAATTCATTCATCATTTATAATTATCTAAATGCGTGCGTTACTTTGAATAAAAAAGATTTTTCTGACATCCATCGACATTCGTTTGGTAGCATATTTACTAAGCTAACAAACCAAGACAGTAGTTATAGCATAGTAAAAGAGAACAAGTATGCACACTCCGACCCTTTAGGAGTCTTAACTGCCTACTCCAGCGCGGACGCTTAGGGTTATCGATGTCTATTTTAGAGTAATTAATTACCTACCGGCAAATATATTAGTATGAAAGTTAACTTAAAATTGTCTAATATCCGTGTCTAGAAAAAGCAGATTCTTTGCCGCTCTATATTATTGTTATTATACTAAAGGGTTTAGCCGACTAAGGAAGGACATGGTGGCCCCTGTAAGGAATAGTTGAATTGGTGAATGTAAATTGTTTGTCGCCTCATAACTAGTAATCACTCCAACTTTCAGCCCTCTATCTTGAACTGTCACATAGATAATGTCAAAAATGTGTTTGCTTAACATTTTTTTTAAACTCGTTTTTCTCCTAATCCATAGCAGCTGAAGCATTGAAACAATATCACAGCTACGTAGTTTTTGTAGGAGTATACCTACCCTACAATTTTATTAATACCTATTCATCTCCAACTCCGAAGAAATTCAAGGTGGGCCCATCTAAAGTAAGGTCATCATCATCATCCCAGCCTATATACGTCCCACTGCTGGGCACAGGCCTCCTCTCAGAACAAGAGGCCTTGGGCCATAGTTCCCACGCGGGCCCAGTGCGGATTGGGAGCTTCGCACGCACCATTGAATCGCTTCCCAGGTTTATGCAGGTTTCCTCACGATGTTTTCCTTCACCGCAAAGCTCGTGGCAAATTTCAAATGTAATTCCGCACATGAATTTCGAAAAACTCAGAGGTGCGAGCCGGGGTTCGAACCCACGACCCTCTGCTTGAGAGGCGATAGGTCAAACCACTAGGCCACCACGGCTTCTTAAGTAAGGTCATGGGCTCTGTTTTTTGGGATGGTAAAGGAGTAGTAATGATTGAGTATCTCGAGCATGGAGCCACTACTACACATCTTATACACATCTTATATGCCAAACAAATAGCAACATTGCACAATGACATCCGTGAAAAACGGCGAGGTGGATTCTTAAAAGTCGATTTGTTCCACCAGGACAATGCCCCGGCACACAAGTCCGCCGTTGCAATGGCTGCAATTCGTGATGCTGGGTTCGATATCCTTAAGCATCCTCCGTATTCACCAGATCTCGCCCCCAGTGATAAATAAATAAAAATAAATAAAATAAATAAATATCACGGGACAATTCACACCAATTGACCTAGTCCCAAAGTAAGCTTAGCAAAGCTTGTGTTATGGGTACTAAGCAACGGATAAATATAATTATATAGATAGATACATACTTAAATACATAGTAAACACCCAAGACCCGAGAACAAACATTCGTATTTTTCATACAAATATCTGCCCCGACACGGGAATCGAACCCGGGACCTCAAGCTTCGTAGTCAGGTTCTCTAACCACTAGGCCATCTGGTCGTCATTTGATAGTGGTAGTTTGGGTAGTGATTTCTACCTATTTCCGAGATTGAAAGAATACTTGAGAAGCCAGAAATTAACCCATATTTTAACAAAAATGCATTCCTCCGCCATATTGAAATATTATATTATGGCCTATGGCACTCCGACAGTTGTGACGAATCCAATGATCCCTCATTATGTCAAAATCCGTCCAGCCGTTTAGGCTGCAGCAAGGACCAAAGAAATGGACATACATACACAAATACTCACGGCACGCCACGGCACTCTGGTAAAAGCTAAAAAAAAGTACAAGTCTACTAGACTCTAATGTCTCTAAACTCTTTATGGTACAAAAGAAAAGGAACAAAATACAACTGCCAAACTTTGGGATACTTGTCCAAAGGCGGACTTATCCCTTTAATAGTGGGGATCCATTCAATAGGAATAGAGTTTATTATTAGCTTTAATTTGATACCCATATTGACACAAAAAAATCCTTCCATAATTAATTATATACGTCATGTCACTCCGACAGTTTTGAGAATCCGCTCGACACACGCTCGAAAAACATACATAACGTAACACCCGCCCCGTACGGCCCGTTTTAGGCCGGCAACGCACCCGCAGTCCTAATAATTTTGTAGGTGGGCATTTCTATTTAAACTTGTTCCCCGAGTTTATCTCTCCGGTTTCAACAACATTTGGGAGGTAGACTCAGTCCATGATTCCGAGCTGTACAAACAGGGTCTCCAGATGTGTTCCCCAAATATTGTATGGATGTGTCCGTTCCGTTACGATTTTTTTTTAATAATTTTCGTAAAAGTTTAAATAGAAACAGCCTTTCTGGCAGTCAGGTAAAAAAAACTGATCAAGTGCGTATGTAGAGCCTCGTGCGGCTTAGAGTTCCGTATAGAAAACAAGTCTAAAGTAATTACTGTGAATAAAATACTGTTAATCAATTATCAAGCCAAGTTTTACACCCAATCACTTTACATCGTGACATACGTACATTGTACGATTGGGATATTTTCCTATTCAGTTGTTTAGGTATAGCCTGACTATAGAATCAGCATAAGGTTTCATGTGTTTGGATTTTTTTATATTTACCTAGTTAGTTAGCCTTGTTGCTTTTTGTGGACTTTAAGATTTAGCACTTTGATGTGAGAGTGGGGAGCAGCGCTCTTTTAAACCGACGAAAAAAAACGGAGGATGTTCTCAAGTCAAGTAGTTTTACAAAGCACTCCGATTTAAATAATTCTTTTTTTTATTTTTGGTCGCAATACTTACGAATTTAGCTTGCATGGCATTTCTATTTCTCCATCAGGCCCTGTACTACGAAGAGTAAAATTCGAACTTCGTATACGAGTATAAGAGGGACGGTAGGTAGCCCTCTGTTCGGTCACAATACAAGTAATAGGCAGTAGTTCGACTTCATACTGCGCCGGAATCGACGCACGCACACAGCCAAGCGTCATTTACACGGCCGCTAACCAATCTTCCCAAGACAAAAGTACGTAGTGCCACGCCGCGGCGCCGCGCGCCGCGCAGTGCGGTCGCTGGTCGAGTGCTGTGCCACGCTGCACGCTCTATTCGCCCCCGTTTCGATTCCGAAACGCGGCTATAGCGCTCGGTAACTAACTAGGTATAATATCTAATGATGGCGGCGTCTGAATTAGAAATAGATTTTTTTATGTGATAAAATTCAACAACAAGTCGTTTCGAACTTGCCGCAATACACACATTTTTTTATTACTTACTAACTTTTATAATTTCATTAATAAATAAATAATCATAAAATTAACATATTATTATTGTTTTATTCCTACACCTAAAAGTACACAAATACAGTAAAAATCTACACACGTCTGTTTCACTTTTTGTTGACGCCAACCTTAGCGCTCCGCCCAGCTGTAGGTAAGAGTATTCAAGAATACGGCTGAGTACGTGCAATCTACTGCATATTACTTGTATTAAAGTTCGGTGGTTGACCTTTACCGTGATAGTTGTAGAAGGATCGCGCGCTGCCTCGAGTGCCGGCGGCGGCGGCGGCACCGATGTGGGCAGCTTGACCTCAGCTGGCTGAGGAGCCGGCGGCGCCTGCGCCGGCGGGCTGGGCTTGGGGGCGTGCTCAGAAATAACCTTCATTACAGCTGTGCTGGTAACCGCTGCTGCTACTTGGTTGGCTGTAACGTAATCAACCGGACCAGGCATAAAGTGTTGGCTTGACGGCTTAAAACCACAGTATCTACCAAAGTGACCTTAGTACGAGTAGATGCGAGTCACGCGCCTGTCTGCACGGTTTAAAACAAAACCTAAAGTTCTGCCAGAGGTTCGAAACGTATATTTGTCGTTTTTTGGCGTTTAAACGTCACGAAATTTGGTTTAAAACCGCTATCTACCCTGTTTAAAATCTCCGTTTTAAACTGTCGTTACGATACGGAAAATCCTAAGATTCTGCACCGGTCGGTCCGATTTAACGTATATTCTTACGCCACCCAAACGCTACAGTTCATTGTAGCGATGTTCATTTCAGTTCCCATGACGATCAACGACGCAATAGCGGTTGTGGGTTTAATTATGTATAGCCCTTATTCATCCGTTCTGATTTATTAATTAAAATTTTGATACTGTTCGGTTTGACATTACAGTTTAAAAAAAAAAAAAACAAAAAAACTGTACAGATTTCTTACACGCATGATAATATAATAAACGGTATCGGTCGAACGGTGCAGTCTGATAGTTAGATTTTTCGTAGCGTCTAAGGGTCCTATAGCTATAAGACCTCCCTAAATCTATCGACGTAGTAGGGTAGCTTCCTGGCTAAAATATTGGATAGGATTTTTTTCTTTCGTCAATGAAAAAAGAAAAAAATACAAAGATGAAGGCGGCAAAGTCCGAGAATGTGGTCCCGTGAGTGATCTTTTTCAAGCATCTGTGGCGTAGGCCCGACGGGCTCTCAGATACTCAACTCTCATTACCTGGCAAAGCATGATAGCTCTCGTGAGCATCATAAAATTCCTCCTTAGCATCCGACCCAACAGGCGCCACTGAGCTGTCCGAAAGACTACTCGAAGGCAAGCTGGACTCGCTATGCTCCGTCGCCGGCAGCTGCCCGCGTTTCTTCTTCTTCAAAAGCTTCCTGGTCTTTACTTCTGGCAGAGGATTGTCAGGCAACTCGTCTCGTTGCAGTTCGTGGAGCTCAAGTACGAAGGCTTCGTTGCGTTCAAAGACTTGCATGTCTGATGATGAAGACGATTCTTCAGAGTCTGTCAGGTCCAGGAATTCGTCTGTTAAAGAAGACTGTTATTAAAATTCACTTTTAGTTGATATTTAGCAAAGAAGAATGGGCAAGATTTTGGCTTAAAAAAGCTATTTCCGAAAGCCGGCCCTTTCCTATACCCCGATCCCAAGTTTTTTTTTATTCGACTGGGTGGCAAACGAGCAAGTGGGTCTCCTGATGGTAAGAGATTACCACCGCCCATAAACATCTGCAACACCGGGGGTATTGCAGATGCGTTGCCAATCTAGAGGCCTAAGATGGGATACCTCAAGTGCCAGTAATTTCACCAGCTGTCAACTCTCCACGCCGAAACACAACAGTCAAGCACTGCTGCTTCACGGCAGGATTAGCAAGCAAGATGGTGGTAGCAATCCGGGCGGACCTTGCACAAGGTCCTACCACCTTGCACAAGTTCCATACGAATTGGCTGATTCTCCCTCCTATTCAGATTTAGTGTACAGTATGGCTTTTTGCAAAAACTGTAGATACTGGGTTACCTGGTTCCAGATTTAATTCAAGGTGTTCCTCTGAGCGTAACCAGAAACCAACATGGAACAATCGTTTCTTTTATTATTTACTGAGTTGTTACATAAATCCATTGATACCAAATTAATTGACCTATTAATCCAGTGGATTGAATTGATATTCACAATGACATTACTTACCCAAGTTTTTAACGTTATGGACTAAATTCCGATTTTTACGATTCATCGTGTAAGTAACTATAAACAACAGTATTAAAACAACAAGCAAGTTGTACACAACTCGCCTAACGAGATCTACCAGAGTTACAATAATCTTTCCTGTGTTAATTGAGGCTGTCAAAATTTAACTGTTTTATTTTTTGTATTTTTATGTTATGAAAAAACTTGTGGATTCGATGAGTTGATGAGTCATTTACTTTGACATGAAGTCACTTTGATTAAGTCAAGGAGAAGAAATTCCAAAGAGCTCTTGGGAGGCGGTCAGTCAAGTAAAAAGGTTTTATTTTGAGGAGTTTCAACAAGTAATAATTGGAAGGATTTCGCGGAATTTCAAACGGTAATGAGAAAGTCAGTACCTAATAACTACAACCCCTACTAATATTATGTAGTATGTATGCTTAAGTAGCTTATTCTATTAGTAGCTTATTTTATTATTATTATATTATTATTACTTGCCTAACCAAACCAAACCTTCTCCTGATAATAACGAACACAACAAAAAAAGAATTAGCGAAATCGGTCCAGCCGTTCCCGAGTTTTGCACTTAGCAAGACATTTTGCGATTCATTTTTTATTTATTTACTATAGAGATTATTACCGTATTACGAGTAAAAATGTTATTTTGATGATATGCAAATAAATGAAATGAAATGATTCTCTTTTCCTTTCTGTCTGTCAGTCCGTTTATCAGTTACCTCTTCACGCTTAAACTGTTGAACCGATTTGGGTTAAATTGGTATGAAGGTAGTTTGAGACCCTGGGAGGACATACATATTATTTCAAACCAGAAAATTACATTCGAAGCCCATTCAAAATCGTAACTAGCTCAAAACACTCCCGCAGAATACCGGCGTGAAATAGTAGTTTTGCTACTGTGTTTCGTACGGTGAGTGGGAGGTCCGGAGGCCCAACTCCCCTCCTCTATCCCACTCCCCTTTAGGCTGGCAACTCATCCGCAGTCCTAATAATACTGTAGGTGTCCATGGGCGGCGGTGATCGCTTACCATCAGGTATAAAAAAAAGAAAAAAAATCTCTGTACCTAAATTCACATGAAAAACGGCATTGAAATCGGTCCATCCCTTTGAGAGTTACGCTGCCATACACATACATTAGCGTCAATCTCATAACACCCCTCTTTATGCGTCGGAGGTTAAAAATTAGGCCTTATCTAAAAACACATTGGTTTAACAAACGCGTATAGGACCGGCCCTCTGCCCTCTGCCCTTAACGACCTTGACATTTGATCTTGACCTCCGCTGCCCCATCAGCAATATGGACCCGCGTCCTGAAACCACCTAAGGGTACATAAAAATGCTGTAAAACTGTAGCTTTTTGTTACACAACATTGAAGACTGATTTTATTTAAACTTTTATCAGCTGAGGTTATTTTGATGGCGGTGGATTGAATTTTGGGAGGTATTAAAAAATATAATACTGAGTGGCAAAAAATCTGGCCTTTAAATGAATGCAGTAATATTTAGGTAATTTTGTATGTAGAGTGGGCCAAATATTGTGCTCTTGATTATATGAAACTTGTTAATTTTATACCTACCTAACAATACGGTATTCATCATCATCATCATTATTTTTATGTGGTAGACAGACATACATACACACATAGCGGTCAAACTTATAACACCCCTCTTTTTGCGTCGGGGGTTAAAAATGAGAGAGCCGTTGGTATATAGTGAAATAAAAAAACGGGTTGTGAATAACCTAAGCAACAAAAAGTTGGAAAACCCCCGGCATTGCCACTTCAAAGTTCGATATCTCGAAAACGGCTGAACCGATTTTGATAAATTTTGATACCATTGCTGCTTAAGTGCTACGGCGCCACAGATAGACACACAGACACACATAGCGGTCAAACTTATAACACCCCACTTTTTGCGTCTGTTAATAAGGTAGTGGACTTAGTATAAAATAGTTTGAGATACTGGGATTGACATAGAATAGTTTTTGTATGACAATGTATCTAGTTAGACATGGTCACCGCTTAATAACACTATAATGTAGGACCAATTTTACCATCATCTTCATTATTATTATCATCATATCAGCCGAAGGACGTCCAATGTTGGACCTCCCTCATGCTTAAAGCAAAATAAACCATTCCAATTCACTATTTCATTTCATTTTATTTTGTGTCGCAGAATTAAACAGCTTGTATTATTACCCTACTGGTTACTTCCTCCATGAAGCTCGTTAACGTAAATTACTTAAAATTAAGTGCAACTACCTACTTTCAGCGCCACTAAGTTTATAACGTATGAAACGAGGATAATAAAATAAGCAGTTGACCTTCTACTGGCAAACTTGAATGGAGTGTGGAGTTATGGCTGGTATTTACGACCGGTAGCTAAGGACTAACAACCTGAACACTGAGCTTTCATATTTGTGTTACATTGCCGAATAACTTACCTATATTAATGAGTGTCTCCGTGAGTGAATTGAGAATTTCGTACACATCTGAATTTCTCCTCAGGCGTTTGCGTATTTGCTGTAAAGTTCCTGAGGGGCTACTACGAAACAAAAAAATTGAAGTTCGTATATCGTACAGTCCCTCTCACTCTCGTATTAAATAATAGAAGCTTCAGCGGGACAGCAAGATGCGAAGATTGAAATTTGCACTTCGTATATGGCCTGTCCACGCCGTGCCCGATATCACAATAAGTAAGACGGACCCATCTCTTCACATGGGTGTCGTCAAACGCGTCTAAAGAACTTCATGCAAGAAAAGGGCAGCTGCGCCCTCTATTGCCAAATACGAATTCCGGGTTCCAGCAAGGAGAACCACCACACTGTTTCCCAAGGAAGTTGTCATGAAGGTGCACTACTGATACTCAACCAGCAGGGCTACTACGAAACTCGAAACTTGAAGTTCGTGCCGTGCGGTCCCTCTGGCACTTATACTATTTAATACGAGAGCGAGAGGGACGGTACGATACGAACTTCGAGTTTCGAGTTTTGTAGTAGCCCTGCAGAGACCACGAACACTGTCAAGACTGTAGCGACTAAGAAGAAAAGCCATGGTTTTCAAACGTAACTTCCGAAGAACTCAGAGGTGCTAGTCCGGGTTTAAACCCACAACATTTGAGCATATTCTATTCTGAAAATTCGTAACTATCTAATTATGTATAGTCAAGGAAACTGAATTACGTACCTTTTCAGAATCGATTTCGCAATTTTGATACGGAATTCAGTTTCCTCGACTGCACTTATGTCTCACAGCAATAGTACAGTCACCAGCACCAACATCTGACACAACAAGCGTGCATAAATATCTGATACGACTCTATTTCTAGGGCCGGAAGGACGTGTCAGATATTTTTGCACGCGCCGCTGTGGCAGATATTATTGCTGGTGACTGTACGTACGTTATCATTATACAGCTAGCACGCAATGCATACAATGCAATTTTATATTTTCTTCTCCAACTAGCATAAAATAACCCCATGTCACCGATGTCGCCGTTAAAGTTTCCGCGTGCGGTTCTTCATAACGTTTTAACGTCGGCAGACTACTTACGATGTCCCTTAAAAGGGTATTTTACTGCTTTATTGCTTAGCAAAATGAACATTATTGGATATTTATGCTGATGATGGAAATTTTGGAAGCGGATATACCCGCGCCATATAAATCTGCCTAAAAGTTCATTACTTCATACTCAGTTTTGACGCATTTTTGAGATACATTTTTTATGCGACGTCTTTACGTTACTCCCGGATTGTGTTGGAATCGCTTAACGGTATAGTGCCTATTCAATTATAGGAATTATACCTTTATAGTTTTTGTGGCAATGAACTACTAGTCGTGGCAATGAACTTTTAGGCAAAGTTAGGCGGCGGAAGGTATAGGTGGTTTTGGAATGCTAACTAGTAGTTTTTTTTTTTTGGGTAACATATGTTTCAAATAGCGTTGGATACTATTTTTGCAGGTCATTTAACTCGATCATCATCATCATTCCAGCCTAAATACGTCCTACTGTTGGGCAAAGGTCTCCTCTTAGAATGAGAGGCTTTGGGCTGTAGTTCCCTGGCGGGTCCAGTGCGGATTGGGAAACACATCATTGAATTGTTTCGCAGATTTGTGTTTTTAACTAGTTGCCAGTTTTTTTTTGTAACTTCAAGTTTTTTACGTATTGTATAGTCGAGGAAACTGCATCGCGTTCCAGGATGGGACCTTTTCATAATTAATTTCGGTATGATTTCTTTGGCAGATGTATGAAATGTCAATATGGTATCAGAAGCACATAAGAACCATCGCAAGGAGGCTTTCAAGTAAAAAATATCTTATCGAAATCGCTCCGTCCGTTTGAGAGCTGCGTTGCCACAGGCAGACAGATTTAAAACTTTTTGCGTCGTGGGTTAAAAATAAACGTGACCTCCCGACACACATGCTGTGTTTGAGAATAGAGTTTAGGAACCCATTGTCTATTGTAGGTTACCGTCGTCTAATAATTCTAAGTGAAATGGAAGTTTGATGTGTATTAAAGTATATACTTAATAGTGATTACTAACATAGTAAGCTAGAATACTTATATATTGAATCAGGCGTTACTTTGCGAAAAGTCCATATCAATGAACTAAAACAATTACTTTGCTTATGATAAGTGATTTACATTATTTTGTACAATTATAAGTTTACATACATAAAAAAGAACTAACCTAATATATCTAACTAACTTTAACAATGAAAATTATCAATCAATGAACTAAAAGAATTTCCTTGCTCACCAGCGACCTTACGATAGCTAAGCTTATGCAAAATATGCGTGTTCATGCAGTTCCTCCACCTCCACACTGTAAGAACACACAAATCACACAAACCCATCTATCACCACCACCACACTACACTGACGCGTTTCGAACTCAACCAGAGCTCATCTGCAAGGAAATTCTTTTAGTTCAATAAAAATTATTATAAAAAAAATACCCCGTCTAAAAGATCTGCCTGTGGCAGGGTTCCCATGACGCTGGCCGCATTACCTCTTTGGACCGCAAGTGAGATCCGCTGGAATAAGTACGCGCCAGCTCTTGGGTCCCCAGAAGCGTCGACCAACCGGGACGATAGGGCCTTTATAAAAACTTCATGTCGGCTGACCAGGGCCCTAAGGTCTCAACAGCAAGCGCCGCAAACTCGTAATCCTTTAATTATGACTGGTTATTTGGAGCATTTTTTATTTCAACTCCAAATTTGTTACTTTTACGGTCATCCCGTAAAACCATACCGAAAACCAGTCCAGTGGTGGTAGTGGTAGTGTAGAGGTATGGCACGCAGCACGGAATGCTGAGGACTTGGGTTCGTTTCCCAGCGCTGGTCTCTTTTTCTGGTTTTTCTGTGCATCCATGTCTCAGTTTATATTTTCGAAATTACTTTGCTCACCGGCGATCCTGCGACCTTATGATAGCTACGTTTATGCAAGAAATGTTTTTTCATGCAGCTCCGCCATCTCCACACTATGAGAAAAGGACACACACACAAATCACACAAACCCATCTATCACCACCACCACACTACACTGACGCGTTTCTAACTCAACCAGAGCTCATCTTCAGAACAACCCAACCGTTCACCATGCTATAATACCATAACCATGCTGTGCTATGTATGTATATATATGAGTCTTGCATCCTGTGGAGTGTGTTTACAGTGTGGAGGTGGAGAAACTGCATGGAAACACATTTCTTGCATAAACGTAGCTATCATAAGGTCGCGGGTGAGCAAAGTAATTGTTTCCGTTCATTTATTGTAACTAAAAAAATATCATTATCATCATCATCATCATCCCAGCCTATATACGTCCCACTGCTGGGCACAGGCCTCCTCTCAGAACAAGAGGGCTTGGGCCATAGTTCCCACGCGGGCCCAGAGCGGATTGGGAACTTCGCACGCACCATTGAATCGCTTCGCTGGTTTGTGCAGGTTTCCTCACGATGTTTTCCTTCACCGCAAAGCTCCTAGTGGTGGCCTAGTGGTTCGACCTATCGCCTCTCAAGCAGAGGGTCGTGGGTTCGAACCCCGGCTCGCACCTCTGAGTTTTTCGAAATTCATGTGCGGAATTACATTACATTTGAAAAAAATATAGATCTTCGTAAATCTCAATGTGTTGTCCGAAATAAAGTTTTATTATTATTGTTATTATTGTATAGTGTGGTGGAGGACTGACTGTTCGATGTCGTAAATGCAAGAAATCGACCCGAGTCTGGATCGGCTCTCTGCAGAAGTTAAGAAAGTAGATTTATGTGCGGTGCTTATTGCTCGCTGTAAACTGTCTAGATCTCGATTCTATGGTCGACCAGGGATGATAGAGTGGCACCACGGTTCGGAAAAACGTAGATTTCCCGTAAAATTGTATATTTTTGGATACTTCATGGATTCAGGTGTTACTTTGCGGACGTCTATGTATAAAATGATATGTATATTCATACCAAATTACATGTTTCTAGTACTAACGGTCTCTGAGCTTAGCCGACAGATAGACAGACAGACGGACAGACATGGCGAAACTATAAGGGTTATCTTAGTTGAATACGGAACCAACAAACAGTTGGGAAACCCCGACTTTGTAACTTTAATGTTCAATATCTCAAAACGGCTAAACAGATTTTGATGAAACATATCTAAGAACCATTGCTAAAAAACCTGATTCCAAATTAAAAAAAAACTGCATTCAAATCGGTCCACGCGTGTAAGAGCTACGGTGCCACAGACAGACACACATAGCGGTCAAACTTATTATAACACCCCTCTTTTTGCGCCGGGGGTTAACAAAATAGATAAACTTGGTTTGATCCTTTGCGAAGTATAGTGCGGTCAGGCTACGCAAATAGCCGCGCCTGAGTTGAACATTTGCAGCCGGTGAAATTACTGGCACTTGAGGTATTCCATCTTAGGCTTCCAGGTTGGCAACGCATCTGCAATATCCCTGGTGTTACAGATGTTTATAGGCGGTGGTGATCTCTTACCATCAGGAGACCCACTTGCTCGTGTGGCATCCAGTCGAATAATAAAAAAAGAATTGATAAAAATCTCCCAAAAATGTTGAAAGTAGTCGGACTTTTCGTAACTTATTATAAGTACCTGGGCGACCGAGCTTTGCTCGGGCTAAAACTCGTTAATAAGCTTCTTCCCAGAGATAAGACCAAGCTAGATCGAGTTTTCGTCCCCGAAACCAAATTTTATCAAAATCGTTGGAGCCGTTTACGAGATACTGATTATAATACAGATAGTTCAACTCAGTTGTGCGCGCGGCCCTATGTGTGGGTAAAACGATAAGAACACGTCTTGCTCGGACGACGACTGCCGCGTCACGTGAAAGTTTTATATTTACAAGCGCACGCACACATAGGGCCGCGCGCACAACTGAGTTGAACTATCAATCTGTACGTATACATAAGAATTTCTCCTTTAAAGGTATTAAATATTGAGATGAGTCATTTAATATTTTTTTACTGTTTTAATCTGTTTCGATTGAAGTAGAGTTTTTTTATAAACTTATCACATAGTTGACATATTTTATCTGTTATTTATTTGGCACGGAAAACTTGAACCAAAAATATCGGTGACCGAAGTTAATTATGTTCATTTTTTTTGTTTTGTATGAACTATAATGTTATTGGACATTTCTTTCGAATTAACTTTCAATAGTTAAGAAATCTTAATTACGTTTGAATTTTTGGTCACCCTGCTACCTACTAAGTTCTGCAAGAATTTGAATAGAAACTGGAACCAATAACAAGTCGTCTGCTCGTTTTGTTTTCGGGACGCTGGGGATCGTTTGCCATGAAAATGTATATTTCTATTGAAAGTAATGCTCGAAAGAAAAAACCGGTGGACCGATTTGAATGCGGTTTTTTATTGAAAGCAGGTTTTCATGCGATGGTTCATACATGTTTTATCAAAATCGGTTCTGCCGTTTTTGAGATATTGAACTTTGAAGTGACAAAGTCGGGGGTTTTTCACCTTTTTGTTCGTTAGGTTATATCTCAATTCCATGGGAATTTTGAAATAAAAATTAACATGTTATTTCAAACGTTCAGCTATCTACATACCAATAGCGTGAAAGACGTTCAGTGAATGATACGGTGTAGTGGTCTGACCACTACTACTAACCTTACATATATAACCTTGGTCAGAGTTCGGTTAGTAACACATGAGTATTTATCTAAATACCAAGATAAAGCTATACGCGAAGTCGGCAACTTCTGAGGATCTCATGATTTATGGGGCTTATAACCTACGAGTATTTCCAACTTATTTTCCTTTATTTCTATCTCCTCCGATGTTTGATTAATACCCTATCAATTTGTTGATACCCACGCAATGCTGGCTGTTTCGCCGTATTTAATGTTCTTAAATGTTTGTCTGTTGAGCGCTCATTCCAAAGAGAAGAGAAAGAAGTTTTTGGAATGACTTTCGTAGTGTCGTCATTAGATCACGAAAAAAGATTCGTGCCCATACAATAAATAACTTATTGAATTTCCGATTTATTAACGCGTTTACGAATTTCCCATTTATTAATTTGTGAGATACGTTGTGTTTTCATGCGATGGCCAAGTCAATCTATTTATTTAAAGCATAAAAGATTTTTTATATTGATATATGGTCACTATAAGATGTTGTTAGGTTAGCTAATTACGTAATAAAAAACTTAAGATATAAGAACCCTTAAGTAGGGACTGAATAAATTAACCGACATGGTTACATGGATCTCACAACTTTTTACGATAAGAAAACTGAGTTTACACGTTTTTTTTACCGTAGAAAGAAAGAAAGAAAGAAGACATTTTATTCACTAATACGGAAAACACAGAAGTACAATAAAATTTACACAATTACACACAAATAAACCAAAAGCAATACATGAAAACACACATAAAAAGTAACATTATACACAATTTTGTGTTTATTAATTATTATTCGCAAAAGCGAAACGGTTGCTGACTCAGCATTACGCTGAGGCGTTAATCGCCAGCAGCGCTGGTTTTCATAAACATTTTCGTACATTTTTAGGAGACAGATAGTCATTTTTAATTTCAGATATTTTTCTGAATATACTATATTTATTTAAACAATGAATTTTTACATAAAAATAAATACACATAAAATTAACTAAAACGGGGTTCCTCTTCCAAAGGCAGCGCAGCGCGGGGCATTCTGTACCTAAGACGCTAGCGTTGTTGCCTCGTTGCACTGCAAGGCTCAGTCTTTGAATATACTTGCATTGTTTTCTAATAACATATCCGTGCCAAGTTTCAAGGAGTCTGTCCTGCAGGGCTACCACGAAACTCGAAGTACTCGCTTTCGTATTAAATAGTATAAGTGTCATAGAGGGACCGCACGACACGAACTTCAAGTTTCGAGTTTCGTAGTAGCCCTGCTGACCGGACTACCAGAATTTTAATAGGTAACAGATTATTGTATTCTTGTCGGATTTACATGAATATACCTACCAAATTTCAGCTCAACGTAAACCAGAAAGTCAGTATAAAATAATTAGTTTCAGAAAGAAACATTCAGGGAGTCTTTGACCATGTGGCTTTAAATCCAAGGTTCGATTCTACGCGCATAGCCTTTTAAATTATTTAAAAGTCCCCGTACCAAGACACAGTGATAACACCGCCATGTCCGATACACTAATGTAATTTTGAAGATTAATACATTATCTAAATTTAAGTTACTTGAAAATGTTACAAAACAAAAATAGCATTTTATGCGAGTAGATTCGAACCTTCAACTTTAAGCCCCAGACGGAGACGTCCTGTATATTTATCCTTTAACATACATTAGTCTGCTGGCTGATGTTACTAATACAAATAACATAATATGATACTATTTACTTCTATGTCGCGACTGATCTCGGAATAACATCACATTTCAAATAAATATGTAACACTGTAGTAGTTAATTGAATTGTCTCTATTCAGCTATCTCTTTTTATAGTTGTTTACAGTTGTGGATATTGAATCCCAATGAAGGTACTACATTATAAAGGTTCATATTATGTACTAACCTACATCCAACTAATATTATACGATGGTTGCGGTGATGGGTGTGTATGTGGTGTGTAATTTATGTGCAATAAATAAATAAATGTCTGCGTGTGTGCAGCGTGTGCGTACACTGCTGACTTTTGAGAATATAACACATACATAAGGAACATTTATCGTAATATTTCCATGTAATCATCAGAAACAGATGGCATTTTACACAAGGTAACTCTGTTATAATGTAAAAGAGCTTATAAAATTTTCTTTTTGTTTGTTACATAAATTACCAAGATTTTATTTATAAAATACATAAAAAATACTCAAATACCTTATTCTAGGTTTTTTAACATTTTTCCAACTCCCATTTTTAGTGGCACTTAAGCTGGAATGCTAATCTTAGCTCCAGTATTCAAGGCGAAATTCTTCAGTGCATTCCTCCAGTGATTACAGAATAAGGCGGAACCAGGTCACTTGCCCCTGAAACTTCTCGAAAGTTCCTCAAATATAATAGCGCCTCGTCCGTATTCTGATTGGCTGGGCGCTCGACAATGTGAAAGTTTCGTTCAAATCTCCAATTCTGAAGTTCGGTCCGGTGTGGAACTCAAGGGGACTGGAAGATGCTGGAAAATCTTTTGGAAACGAATTTGCATAGATTTATTAGCTGATGGTTATTCTAAGGCATTGTTACTCGACCATTGGAAACCGGGAGAAAATTTTAGTTTTTGCCAAGTTTTGTAACCGAATTCTTTTTCCCTGCCACAAAAGGAAAAAGGTTCTTATCCTTAAAGTTATTTTCTTTGTTCATACTTATCTGTCAAAACCCTTTTTAACCGACTTCAGAAAAAGGAGGACGTTCTCAATTCGACAGTTTTTTTTTGGTATGTTTGGTACGCGATAATTCCGCCAATTGTGGACCGCTGTTTAAAAATCTTTTTTTTATCAATCTTACAAAATGTTCTTAATATATTTGGGGTGCGTGTCGGGTAACCTCGTGTGTTTAAGAGCTGCGGTTCCCTTCTGAATCTGTCCGGGCGGAGGAGAAGTGCTCGGGTTGGTGCATCCTGGGCATCGGTTAATTATTATGTCCTGACTTGACCCATTATTTGTCTTGTTGCCGATATGGAAGGGAGTATAATGATACGAGTAGATAGCAGGTAGTAGGATCCCAAATCAATGCATGATTCTTCAATATTGAACATTTTTTGTGTACTAAAATAAATATTTACCCTCCAACGGTCTTCCGTGTGGAGTTATGTCCTTGTCGGGCTATTTTCCGCTTTAAAGGAATTCGCTTAATGCGCGTGACATCCGAAATTGATCGCTCGCCAACTTTGATTGAAACTTCAGCACTTTTCTGTTTTTCTGTACCGTTTTAAAATACTTTCTAATTACTTCCGTCTACGCAGTTTGATTTACAGTTTAGAACTTTTGATTGAATGTTTTTAGATAAACGAATATACCCATTCTTTATACGTAACTATGTCATGATCATGACATACCCGTCATGACATACGGAGCTAAAACGTGAACACTCACAGTACGGCTAATCCACCAGTTCAAGGTCGCTCAGCTAGCTCCATAGCGTTCCATAACGAGCTATGCTCGGAGTTTCTCTGAAGGAAAGAATCCGCAACAAGACTATCGGACACGGAACTAAATTCATCAACATAGCTTCAAAAATTAGCAAGTTTAAATGGCAGTGGGCTGGCCATATCTGCCGAAGAACCGACAATTTGGAGTGAATGAGTTTTTGAGTGGAGACCGCGTCTCAGCAAACGTAACGTTGGACGCCTTCTGGCCAGGTGGAGTGACGATCTGCGAAAATCTGCTTGAGGAAGCTGGATGTGTTGAGCCGAGGACAAGCCGCAATGGCGCTCATTGAGGGAGACCTATGTCCAACAGTGGTTTGCTGTACTGATGAAAAACTATGTCATGCACCATCGCTCTATACAGCAAATACTTCTCTAACGCTGTCATTGAATAAACGTACAAGTGTTCCTCAGACTCCCAATAGATGGCATCTTTAATTTCATGTCATTCGTCTTACTAATATTATAAATGCGAAAGTTTGTGAGTGAGTGAGTGAGTGAATATGTTAGTTACTCCTTCACGCTGAAACAGCAAGACGGATTTGGATGAAATTCGGTATGTAACAAAAAAAGATAGCTGGACCTCTGAAATAAAACATAGGCTACTTTTTATTGCGATATTCCCACGGGATAGGGATAAAATCGCGATAGAACAACCGCTGGGCTTAGTCATGAAATTTTACATGATTGTTTTTAATGTAACGTCAACGAAAACCACGATTTAACTTTCTGGAATTCCCACGGGAATAATAATTCAGTTGCTGGATCTAATGATGTACGTGTGCGAAGCCGCAGGTAAATACTAGTTAGCAATAAAGTCAAAGTCAAAATTCTTTATTCAATTTAAGTTCTAACGATATTTCACGGGTGCGATTCTTTATTTACACAAGATTAGGTAAGAAGGGTCCAACTTTGTAACTATAGTTTGCGGTCTGGCTTTCTTTTTTGTATCAAAGTTTCGATTCCATTCCACTTAGTTAACTATCACACCTATTACTGAACATCTTTGGTTCATCATCATCATCATTATCATCCCAGCTTTTATACGTCCCACTGCTGGGCACAGGTCTCCTCCTCAGTCTCTCATACTTGTCGTCATACCTCTCATCCACGTGTCGTATATTATATTCAATGGTACAGTTTACCCGCGACTTCGCACGCGTAAACTATTCGGTCTGGTAATTACAATTGAATTTCTGGGATTTTATAAAATTCCCCTGGGAATTCCCGTTATTTATAGCAGGGTCTTCATTGGGGTTAAGAACAACTAAACAAAATTTCAACTCTGAACCCAGCGGTTGAAATTATCAGATTTTATCCCTATCTCGTGGGAATATTGTGATAAAAAGTAGCCTTTGTGTTATTCCAGACGTCCAGCTACCTATATACCAAATTTCATGACTCTAAACCCAGTGGTTGTTTAATCCAGGCTTTAAACTAACATTTTGACAAATTTAATCCAAATTCATTTAGCCGTTTTAGCGTAAAGAGTAACAAACACACACACACACACACACACACACACACACACACACTTTCGCATTTATAATATAAGTAGGATATGACACGTGGATTAGATCTCAGGAAAACGCATTGACAACATTTCCTCATGTAACACATCAGACCCATCTTAATATATTTTATGTCTCCGTAGGTACCATCAGTCAAATAAGTGGTCTATCAATTTTTAAACAAGTTCCTATCAAATGCATATGTCGTTAAAGTCGAACTTTCAAGTTGACAGGCACGTCTATTGGCATTATTGTTTTATGACATGCATAAGATTATCAACTTTAGGGTGGTAGACCACATATTTGGCTGATGGTACCTGTTGACTTTATATTGGAACATTTACATTTTATTGAGCATGTGTTACAAAGATTATGACGTATCGTGAATGTAAATCTTGCCATTTGCCGCGGTTTCTTTACGGAGATTGGCTTAAATTTCGTTGTTTTGGTGTAGGCCATATGTAGATTTGGCAATAGTAAGGCATACGTAGATTTTACACGTATAGTCTATGGAAAAAATCAGCCAAGTGCGAGTTGGATTCGCAACGAAGGTTCCGTACAAATTGTTAGTTATCTATAGTAGTTTCTCTCCTAAAGACTAAAGACAGACATAAATAACTTAACCATAAAAAAACATTTTGAATACAAGCTTTTTTGCTGACTGTACATTTTGTCGACTGTACTTGCATTGTCACCTAAACTACATTTGCATACTAAATTTCAAGTCGATGCTATTAACCGTTGAAGAGTTTCGTCCAGCGGAGACGATCCTGGCTGGACTATCAGAAGGTCACTACTAGATTATTGTATTGTGACGCGATTTACATAAATATTCAAAATTTCAAATCAATCTGACAACTGGAAGTTGGTCAAAAATTTGCAAGATTTGGTTACAGACAGACAGACACAGACAGACAGACACCGGAACAGGTGGAACTAAATTTTTTTCAAAACGTCCTGATTCGATTCCGCACAGAGATCAAGTTTTTACATGTTTGAATGCATTTTTTCTTGTTACTAAAATCGATGACATGGTTCCTAAGAACAGATCTCCGTATGTCTTATAATTTCACTTTCCCATCTAAATGAGCCACCATGTATAGGCTTATATTAAAATTTAGGCTGTAATATTAATTACTAACCGCCGCGGACTGGGAGACGAGCTGTCGGTAGGCCTCCAACAAGATGGAGCGACGACCTGGTTATGATCGTGGGATCGCGGTGGATGCGAAAAGCACAAGACCGGTCTGAGTGGAGAGCCTGGGGGAGGCCTATGTCCAGCAGTTGACGTCTTTCGGCTGACATGATGATGGTGATGATTAATTGCTAATGTGAAAGCAGATCCATTCACGCAACAATTTCAATTATCCTTGGTACCCACGACACCCACTTGGTACAGTCAACATCAAAAGTAGCGGATCATTTTTACTCTGTCGCATTAAAAAATTTGTCACTCTTGCATGGCGTTACGAACGTGGCTGTAAAGCGACAAAGTACAAAAGAGTATAGCTACTTTTAATGCTGACCGTACCCACAGCCGTCCCCAAACAAATCATATCCAAATGCGTTGACGGGAAAACCTTAACAAAAGTCTGGCAATTAAAATCAACAGATCGATGCTAAAGGGCACCGCCATAATTTGCGGATGCCTTTGACCCAAATTCCTTAACAGGTCGCATCTGAAAACACAATGACTCGCGAAAACGCTACGCCCCCAGCTTTAACAACCCGTTGACTTCCAGTTCCAACTAGAGGTGAGACGTACTAGACAAAACGCGAACTGAGTCTTGCGAGTACGCGTCCACAAAAAGACTAGATCCAAAGACTAGGTCCACGAGTATCTACGAGTACTTAAATCAATTGACTCATTGCGTAAACAAAATGATTCCCGTAAATGCGCTTCCGTAATTGCGTATACGCGTACCAGTTTTAGTAGTTTTACGAATATCGAACTACCGAATTCACGTCACAGTTCAGTCTTCACACTTCATATTTTTTTAATTTTAACTTATGTTAAATACCGACTAAAAACTTCCCTTCATACTTTATACAGGCTTAGGATTGTCCGCAATTTTTATAAAATTTTCAATTTAAAAGTGTACATAAATGCTAGTTTTCAAGTTGGCGGAACGTTGTCAGCCGCCGTATACCTAAATACTCGTACGCTAAAAGAATCGCGGGCGGGAACGCGAACTCATGCGTCCAAGCAAAAACCTATTCCAGTAAATACGTCTCACCTCTAGTTCCAACTACCACGCTTCATTATTCGCGTGGTTTTTGGGATTCAACGTCATTATTGAGCTTCGACAACTATGTACCTTACGGCACTAGACTGGCTGTTTGGAACAAAACGCGCGGCGCATCAATAATCAATATTACTTTGACACAACCGCTGACACGGACGTCAACAGACTATAGTGAACTGTTCACAAAACCGCGCTGTGAATTGTTTTAAGAAACAAGCTAGACTGCTAGATGTCAATGTTATTGAGCTTGATTTCTAATTGGAGACAGAAACTGCTCAAAAGAGGGTTATGTTTTCGAGCGTCTGTATGAATGTCTATTTTTGGCCCGGCTGTATTTGGAATGGGCTATATTATTAGCTTTCATTTGATACCCGCATTGTTAAAACAAAAAAAAAGTTGGTAAAAATTTCATTTTTAATTCAAGATTTTTTTCTGATTGTACTTTTTGTTCACTGTACTTACATAGAATTACACCCAAACAACATTTTCCTGCAAAATTTCAAGTCCATGCCATTAGCCGTTGAAGAGTTCCAGGACAGGAGACTACCAGGATGTCACTACCAGGATTATTGTACCTATTGTCACGCAATTTACATAATGATGCCAAATTATAAGACAATCCGACTACTGGAAGTTAACCTGCAAGATTTGATAACAAACATCGCGACAGGTGAAACTAAATAAAAGCTTGTAAAAAAACCCAACTCCCTGTAAAAAAAAAAAACTAAAAATGAAAAAACAAGTCTAGTAGACCAGAGGTTTGTCAAGTTACTTAAACTTCAACAGTCGGGGCTCATTACTGCCATTTTTTATTTTAAATTAACCCAAAATAACAGATTGCATCTGGAAATAAAATGATTTGCAGAAACGATACATCTCTTACGTGAACAACTTTTTGACTTGTTCCAACTACCGCGCTCCATTAATAGCGTGGTTTATAATAATCATGTCATTATTGGCCGTGATTTTTAAACGGGAACTGGAAAAGGTACGCTTTACCTTATAAGTTTTCATTTCTTTGAATAGTTGTTTTTTTTTGCTTGTTTATTCGTGCTGTCTGTGCTTTGTTTCACATTTTCTGTATTTTTTTGTCTTTTCTCTATTTTTGTCTTAGTTTATGTTCATAGTTATATGCTTTTTGCTGAAAATAGGTACTGATATTGGATTAGGTACATATGCATTGTCATTCAAATTTGATAATAAAAAAAAACACATCCTTGCAGTCAATCCGAACCCTAGAAGTAAATTAAACTCAACTTCCAAAATTTTACTCACATAAACAAACAAAAGTAAATAAAAAAATTCTGTTAATCGACAAAAACTATATCTTTATTTAAGTAATCACCACAGTTGATAGGTAGGTACAACACTGAAAAAAAAAAGATTTGCTAAAGTAACAATATAATTTGTTGCTTGTAACATAACTTGTGAGTAACTGCAAAACTAAGGTCTACGAGTAGCTAAAGTTAGGTGATGTCTTACAAAATCAGTTTGATAAAAAAAAAAGCTGACTAGTTCAGCTATCTTTTTTCAGTGAATGCAAACTATAGGTACATAATAATAATGCTGATAAACTAACCATTAGAAACACTAGGAAACATGAGAAGCATAACATTCTATAAGTAACAGTAAGTATATTATTATTTTGATAAACAATACTTTGTTTAGGAAAGTAGGTTAACGTAGGACAACCTCTGTATTTATCGATGTTTCTTATTAATGGTTATGCATGTTTAATAATTTACTGTAACTTTCGTAAACAGTTCCTAATTTCGATGGCTAAAAGATAGCGGAACTAAATATACTTGACGAATAAATAATTTGTTTAGTTATTTTAAGTTTTGCATTTTCAACTGCCTTTACAAACTATGTATGTTGAAAATATGGAAAACTAGGTACTCGTAGGTTGAGGCATAATATACAGAGCGGCAAAAAGCAGGCCCTGAAATGTATGCATTCATATCTAATTTTGCATGTAGCGTGAGCCATATTTTGTGCCGCTAGGTATATTTAATGTTTAGCTATTTAGTTGGCGTTAGCATCGTAAGGTCTGTTTGAGATTGGTTTATAACTAACTTGCTTTTGCTCACAACTTCGTTTGTGTTTCGTTTATCGCTATTTTGTGGAAAGTATGCAATTTTTCGGAATAAAAACTATCCGATGTCCTTCCCAGGGTCTCAAACTATCTTTACCTAATTTCTTCAAAATAGGTTCAATGATTTAAAAGTGAAGAGACGGACACAATTGCTTTAGACGGCCGGATGGGCAAGTGATTAGAGAACCTGACTACGAAGCTTGAGGTCCCGGGTTCGATTCCCGGCCGGGTAGATATTTGTCGACGGTCAAACTATCGAAAGTAGGTTAGGTTAGGTTCGATATTTCGACCTTCGATATGGCGTAGTCTAAAGATGTGTACGTAAATAGCTCTAAAATAACATTGACTTTTATTACAAGGGGTAAATCTTGAAACTGAGTTTTGCTTCCAGTGGTCAGATTGAATTATAATTTGGCAGAATTATGCAAATCTGGTAACAATTAGCTACAAATAATTTGGCAGTGCCATCAAACAGTAGTCCGGCCAAGATTGTCGCCGCAGGACGAAACTCGTTAACGGCTAATAGCATCGACTTGAAATATGATAAGGAAATTTATTTCAGATGGCAGTGCAAGTATAATAAACAAAAAGTACAGCCAGCAAAAAACTTGTATCGAAAATGATGTTTTTAACAAAAACTTGTTTCAATCCCGAGATCAAATCTTATTCCAAACATAGTTAGAGAATATCTGTGGAATGTGGAATCATAACTTGTCTGCATGTACGTAGTCAACCCCTAATTAAATTAACAAAGAAATGTTTTTCAATTATTGTTGTTGTCGTTGTTGTTTCTTTAAAAAAATATGGTTCTGTCCATTGGAGGACAATTTTGCCAGTGTCTAGTAGTTTTTGCTGTACGGTAAAAAAAATCTAGAAATGAAATATGAGAGGTAATGGTGGATGAACGATGATCTACAACGCAATATGAAAAAGCATGTTTTTCAATTAAAAAAACACATTTGCCATCCCATAAAAGACAAACGTATGCCAAATTTCCCGAACGAATGAAAAGAGGCCGTATCGTTTAGCGAGAAAATTAATGAGTTACGAATACGTAGTAATAAGGATTTATGAGGCACAATAAAAGCAATCCGGCACCCGGATGTTTGCGATCCGGTATTCCCCTGTCTTTGTTATTAACGTCCTTCCCTAATTGTTTTGGAACAAAAATTTGAACGCGGTTGGCACGACTGATGTTAATTTTTGGATATTATAACACACTAAACTACAAAGAATAGGTTAAGCTCCAAAGAATATAAAAATAGTTCGTCAGTTACATTTTAAAAACAACCTCGGATCCTATTTTTTTTTGTCAATTAAACAAAAAAATATGGAGAGGTAGGATAGCCCGATAAAGTTCCAAGTGACACCACCGCACTTGTTTACACTTTTTACGTAGGAGAGATGTCTCGAGCCCGCTTCAGAATTTCCATAGGTTTATTTATAACTTATTTCCTACCATGAGCCGTAATATTATTAGCTTACTGTAGTGTTGTAGTCCTTGTCTCGAGCGCATACGTCACAATCGGACCGGTTCGGCAGTTGTCATTCGACCGTCGTAGCGTGTGGTGGTGTGCTGGCGAGCCAAGCGAGTGACTCGAATCCAGGGTGTCCAAACCGTTACCTAGACACTACAAGTGGCGACGAGGATAAAAGTAAGTAGATAATATGATTTAACATGTTTGAAAAAAAGGGGGAGAAGTGCAAAACAAAGGCTACATGGCCTACATGTCACCTTACCTATGAAAACCGAGTAAACAGGCGATAGTTTCTACGTCAATTAATTACCTACACGATTAAAGAATTGTTCTATTATGTGCTGTCCTAGTCCACAAGGCAATAAAAGAAAAGAAGACTTTAGCACTAAATACTTATTTACCTACCGGTAACAAAATGTGTAAATGATTTAACATAAATTCCGTGTTCATTTATCGCCTCAACGTCTTGTGCAGCATAAGAAAGAAGTGTGTATAGCACCAGCAACAACAATATCGTTTTGCAAAATATCTATATTTATAAAGAACTTACGCATGTATACCCAATGAAAAGTTATAAAAGTTCTTCCGCATATTAACTTGGCAGTTAGTCAGTTACCTTCTAACTACCACCAGTACCAGCCCACCTCTTATGTATTTCGAACCGGGTAGTAGGTATAGTTAGGTAATTATACCTATTGAAACAGAGCTGCACGCTGGAACATATAATTTAAATATATGCATGACGGTGGGTTGGTAGGTACGCTAGCATGGCTCCGTTGTTTACATAGGTATAGATGTTAATGATATAAACAAACAATCGATGGTACTTTTATTAATAGTCATCTGACCTCTTATACAAATTAAGACGGAAAACCAATCTCACTATGGTAAACAAGTAAAATTCACTTAAGAACGGAAAAAAACCAGTTTGGAAAAACTGTTCATTGAATTGAGTGGGGTGAAAAACCCGAAATACAATACAGACGATAATAAATAACGGTTGGAAATATAACTGTTCATTAAATTGAGAACACAAAAAAAAAAAAAAAAGCCCGAAATTTGGCTGTACATTAAATTGTTTGTTTGAATATAAATCAAACCAGTAAATTTACTGTTCATTAAATTGAGTTTGGGAAAAAAGTTAAACATGATTCTTCATTAAATTGAGAGCGTCGGGTAAATTTAAATCTACCCGTAAAATAAAAAAAAAAAAAAAAAAAAAAAAACATTAAATTGTTGTTAAAGGAAATAAAACTGGTACATTGACTGTTAATCAGGGTACTAGGTCATTTAATTGACACAAAAGTACCCAGAGTACCCACTACATTACGAAGCTATAGCAAGTTGTTAAATATTCAACTTGAGTCATTTGATTGATTGGTTCCAGGTCGCCCCAACAGTCTTAAGAATGACGTCACATTTAACACTCGAAAAATTTGAATGTGAAGGCGAGCCGACATCAGTTGGTGCCAGATGGGAGCGCTGGAAACGGGCTTTATTGGTATATCTAGAAGCTTCGGGGATCACAGATTGTCAAAAGAAGCGAGCTAGCCTCCTCCATTTTGGAGGAATAGAGCTACAGGATATATTCTACAATACACCCGGAGCAAACATAGACCCAAAAGATGCGAAGGAGAATGAGGATGTCTTCTCGGTAGCTCTATCCAAACTTGATGATTTTTTCACGCCAAAGCAAAGTACAATGTACGAGCGCCACTTACTCAGATTGATTAAACAGGAGCCAGATGAAAAATTTGAAAAGTTCATCGTACGCTTAAGAAACCAAGCGGACAAATGCCAATATAAGGATAAAGAAGAACATATTATGGATCAGATAACGGAAAAGTGTTCGTCCGCGGAGTTAAGGAAGAAAATATTACAAATGGGACAGCAGGTTACCCTGAATAAAATAATAGTCGAAGCCAATACCCTAGAGGCGGTAAATAATCAACTAAAAGAGTTTGGAAGTACATCTAATCCAACACATGACATCAACAAAATAGAGTTTAGATCCAAAGGAAGATTCGAATTTAACCGGAAGGGGAAAACAGGTTGTGGCAGATGTGGCAATCCAAGACATGCTTCGCGAGACCCGCTTTGCCCCGCAAGGGAAAAAAGCTGCCTTAAATGTGGGCTAAAAGGACACTTCAGACAGCTTTGCAGAACCAAACAAGCATTTAAAAGGAAAATAGAAAGTAGAAATAACGAAGAGGAGAGTAACCAAAAGAAAAACAAAGTTGCGGATAAACGTGAGGTTAACCAAATGTCACAATCAAAGAAAGAAAAAGAGAGCGAGGACTTGAATTATGTTTTCCACATCGATGATGATGTTGAATTTGGCTGCAACATAGGAGGAGTAACTGTTAAAATGTTAGTAGACTCTGGTTGTAAACAGAATCTCATCACTTCAGAAACATGGACAGAAATGAAGAATAACAAAGCAGTGGTGTCTAACCAAATAGCTAATCCGGACATAAAATTCACTGCATATGGCAGCAACACTCCATTGAAGGTCAAAGGCTCTTTTGAAGCGCTGATCCAGGTCGGGAATAAATCAGAAAAATCTATATTTTACGTGATTGATAATGGTACAAGAAACCTGCTCGGTAAACGGACAGCTATGTCCTTGGGAATTTTAAAGATTGGCCTGGACTTGAACATCAACAGTGTGGAGCTAACCAAGATGCCAAAATTTAATAACGTTTTGGTCGAGCTACCAATCGACAATTCGGTAGCAGCGGTATCACAACCCTATAGGTACGATTAAATTTAGGGCACATGCCTATACATACTTTCATAATGCCTAATCCGCATACATATTTCGTTTTGATTATGGTAAAATATTACGTCTATTAGCAGCAAGCACTACAGAAATCATTTTGTTGTAGTTAAAATAACAATAATAATATTAATAAATAAATAATGATACTAATACGATGATAATTTGATAACTACGGATTATTGTTTAATAATAATAAACGGAGAATGAAAAATATTGTAGCTTGTGTTATTTACTCATTTTAGGAGGATCCCCATTCCCTTAGAGGCAAAAGTTGAGGCTAAACTGGAAGAACTGATCCAGCGCGACGTCATTGAAGAGGTTAAGGGTTCTTCTAGATGGGTTTCACCGATCGTGCCCATCCTGAAAGAAAATGGTGAAATACGTCTTTGCGTGGACATGAGGCGGGCAAATGAAGCAATTGTCCGAGAGAACCACCCATTGCCCACTATGGACAAATTATTGCCAAAGGTAAAAAACGCTAAATACTTTACTAAATTGGACATCAAAGACGCATTTCACCAAATTGAAATTCACCCTGACTCAAGGCACATAACTACGTTTATTACCAGTAAAGGCCTATTCAGATATAAGCGCCTAATGTTTGGAATTTCTTGCGCGCCGGAGATCTTTCAAAAAACCCTGGAGCGTATGCTAATCGGATGTGAAGGCGTTATCAATTTCATTGATGACATTCTGGTGTTTGGGCAAGACCGAAAAGAACACGATGTGAGATTAAGTAGGGTACTAGCCGTCTTGAAGGAGAACAACGTAATGCTACGACAAGACAAATGCTTATTCGGGGCAACAAAAGTTGGCTTTTTAGGGCATGAGCTATCACAGGAAGGAGTCAAGCCATTGGAGAAATATGTTGCCACAATACAATGCTTTGAACCACCAAAAACAGTAGGAGAGCTGCAAAGTTTCTTGGGTTTAGTAAACTATGTGAGCAAGTGGATTCCTGACTATGCTACACGAACGGAACCACTAAAAGAACTTTTAAGAAACAGCAAAACTGACGCTCGGACCGACTTACGGGAGACTTGGAGTGCAAAACAGCAGATAGCATTTGATTCTTTGAAGACAAGCCTTACTAGTATTCCGACGCTAGGATACTACAACGTTAAAGACAGAACCATTGTCGTTGCAGATGCTAGCCCAGTGGCATTAGGAGGCGTTCTTGTACAAATAGACGCTAAAGGCCCCAGAATCATCGCCTATGGCCATAAAACTTTGACAGATTGTGAGCGTCGCTACTGCCAAACGGAAAAGGAGGCTCTTGCACTCGTATGGGCAGTAGAACACTTTCACGTCTATCTCTATGGCAAAACCTTTGAGCTTGTGACGGACCATAAACCATTGGAGGTAATATTCGGCCCTAAGTCAAAACCTTGCGCACGAATAGAAAGGTGGGTACTACGTTTGCAATGTTACAAGTACAAAGTCGTATATAAACCAGGAAAAACTAATGTCGCAGACCCTCTGTCAAGATTATGCAAATTACCTGAAGTTATACCATCTGATCAAGACAATTATATCCACCAAGTAATTGAGTACGGGCGACCTGTTGCGGTCTCACTGCAAGAGATACGCGATCACTCTAAATCAGACCAGGAAATACAAGGTGTGAAGAAAGGTATTTATCATAAAGACTGGACTGAGGGAGTAAAACCATACAAGGTTTTCGAAAACGAACTTTGCTTCCATGAAGATATATTGTTAAGAGGCACAAAAATCGTGGTACCAACATCATTGCGAGACCGGATATTAAAAGCAGCCCACGAAGGTCACCCGGGAATAGTATTGATGAAATCCAGGTTGCGAACAAAAGTATGGTGGCCAAGGTGTGACAAAGACGCTGAAAATTTTGTGAAATCATGTAAGGGGTGTACTTTAGTTTCCGCACCAAACCCCCCCAAATCCCTTAAAGCGCCGGGAAATGCCTGAGGAAGCTTGGCAAGATATTGCCATTGACCTAATGGGGCCACTCCCAAAGGGTGACTATTTACTGGTAGTCGTGGACTATTTTAGCAGATACAAGGAGATTAAGATATGCCGTAAAATTACAACAACGGATATAGTAGTCCAACTGAAAGAAATTTTTAGTCGACTTGGCAACCCAACTTCTCTTACTGCAGATAACGCTAAACAGTTCACTAGCGAAGAATTCCGAGCGTTTTGTGTGGAGAGAAACATCAAAATTTTTAATACAGTCCCTTATTGGCCCCAAATGAACGGAGAAGTGGAAAGACAAAACAGGGATATCTTAAAACGATTAAAGATAAGCCAAGTTGAAGGAATGGATTGGAAAGAATGCTTACTGGACTACTTAACAATGTACAATAGTACACCGCACTCAGTGACGGGAAAGACTCCATCAGAATTGTTCTTCAATAGACAGTTTAGAGATAAGTTGCCCACTATAAGAGAGGTAAATTATAGACCGGAATACATGGAAGTCAGGGACAGAGACCGAGAAAGAAAAGAAAAAGGGAAGGAATACTCAGATAGAAAGAGGAAAGCTGAAAATTGTGACCTACAACCGGGTGATAAAGTATATGTTAAAAATATGAATAAACAAAATAAACTTAGCTTAAACTACGATATGCACACTCACACGGTGGAAAATAGCATAGGCGGAGACATTGAAATTCGAAATGATGAAACTGGACAAACTTATAGGAGAAACGTGGTGCATCTGAAAAAAGTGGAAGGTAAATGGCAAGTCTGTAAAGACAACAGAGAACAACAAAAAGAAGACGAAATAATTACTGAGGAAGAAGAAAATAACTGAAAGAAGAACAATTAACTATAACTAGATCATAATCGTACAAAGTGAATGTAATTAATATTGATTATTCAAATTACACTAATTACAATGGAATGGTGTATTTTAATGGTGAGCCCACAATTAAAAAGCTGCGTGCGGGGTAGACCATGGAATAGATGAAATAAGAAAACGATGAGAGTATACATATATAAGTACTAGGTTTGTTAAGAAGTCAAATTAACCAAATTTAAAAGAAAAAAGGGATGTAGTGTTGTAGTCCTTGTCTCGAGCGCATACGTCACAATCGGACCGGTTCGGCAGTTGTCATTCGACCGTCGTAGCGTGTGGTGGTGTGCTGGCGAGCCAAGCGAGTGACTCGAATCCAGGGTGTCCAAACCGTTACCTAGACACTACACTTACTATACTTAAATAGACGACAAAAGGCTTGTAGGATACCTTGACGCCTATTGTCGTAGTTTGATTCCATATTAACTACCCTCTTGAGTGACAAAACGATAACAGTATATGGCTTTGTTCTAAGGTTATTAACCAATAGAGATTTACAAGCAAATATTGTGGATAACACTTGATGTTCACTGTGACCGAAAGTACAAATAATATTAAGCGACGATAAATGAATACTTATCTTGCTTAAACCTTTGGATGTGTAGCTTTTGAGACCGTCAATCATTTCATCTTTACCACCTTGATGGATGACAATCTAGCACCGTCCGATTTAAGCGGAACTTTTCCCCATAACTTTTCCCCAACTACGGAACCAGCTTCCTGGCATCGCATTTTCGGAGCGGTACAACTTAGGGATCTTTAAAAACAAGCCTTAATCGCTCAAAGGGCCGACGACGCATCTGTGTCTGACACACCTCGTGTTGTAAGTCTATAGGCGGCGGTGATTGTATCACATCAGGTGACCTGCGTGCTCGTTTGCCTCTTCTTATATAAAAATAACTTTTTTAATATTCCTCGGGCAATGACACGAGCTTTCAAAAGAATCGTTCGCCGTGCTACAATAACTAATTTCACAAACATGAAATAAACATCATTTGTTTTTATAGCTAATGGATCAAGTTCCCAGCTAAATTGTATTTTAATGTCTAAATTTGACGCTCCATTTGTTTTTTTCCAAGAACTGATAATATTATTGAATGATACCCACCTTCAATAAGTAAATACAGCTGTGTTTGCTTTGATTCATCCTTTTAGAGACTATATAATTAAAATTTATATAAATTTTATTTTTACTTCTGAACTGTCTGGACCTTTGATACTAATCTACTCAATTGATCAATTCTAAATGAACACTTAAAAAATTTCTAACTTAATGTAACTCGCATTGTTCTTAAGTACTTACCAGCAACTACTTACTTACAAGCAACTTAAACTTTTACTTGCAAGTTAAATTTCACCCACTCCTAGGACCTAATCGAAATGACTAGAAATTTAGTACGGATATGACGACAATATAAGCACAGTGAGTCAGTAAAGAGGACTGTCACCAAAAATGTAGTAGTACCTAATAGCAAAAGTATATAGTACAAAAAGGAAATACAGATATACCACAAACAGAAAAGTCCAAAGGCGGACTTATCTCTGAAAGGATCTCTGCCAGTCAACTGAATGAAACCAAATGCCATGTTGTGTTGTTAGGATAAATGTATAAGTCAAAAATTTGCATTAATAAAGATTTTTCTGGCAAATGTTTTTTTCTCGAATCGTCGGTGATATTGCAATACCGAGTAACTAGCATTTTCCATAAGGTACAATTTTCACTGTCAGATCGGTACAATGTTAGTACTGTTCTGACAGTGAAAATTATACCTTATGGTAAAAGCTAGTTACGCGCTATTGCAGTATCAACGATGTAATCATTGTTTGCAACTAATGAAAACAGCGAAAACTTTCTTTTTTAACAGTCATAGCTGCAACTATTATCCGCGCTAACATCTTTACGCGTCATTGCCCTCATTATAAGAAAGCAATATCAATACCGTTGCGATATAGAAAGTCTCAAACAAAGTGGACCGTCGAAAACAATCAGCGGTGCTCGTTGAGCGTGAGTACGATACCGGCAGTTATGTATTTCCGATACCCAACCGGAACGACCCGACGATGTGTCAAATCGCTGTTGGCGAGCTTTATTGCGTGGGTGCTTGTGTTGTTTTTGTTTTGCTTTATTTGTTCTTGGCTAAAAGAGGTTAGGTGAGGGGCCCCATTTTGGGCGCCAGTATAGTGTGCAAGAAAATTGGTGGCAATTTGTGAGTGAAATACGTAATGTATTAAATGCAAATAGCTTGGAGAGGGGTTTCAGTTAAGTGGCAACGCATCTGCAATACCCCTGGTGGTGCAGATGTTTATCGGCGGTGGTGATCTCTTACCAGCAGGAGACCCACTTGCTCGTTTGCCATTCAGTCGAATAAAAAAAAAGAAAAAAGTTTTATTTTTGGGAGATGTTAAAGGTTGATCTTGCATAGGAATAAGAGCCTAAAAAATAATCATAAAATATATTTTTCTCAAAAATGACCGTAAAAGTTGACATTATTGTTTACATATCAGAAAGTGAAGTGCATAGTTTATGGTCAGCGAAAAATTAAAAAGTTAAAACGATTGCAGGCGCGCTAGCTCGACAATAATGAATTAGCGCGCCTGCAATCAGTCAAATTTTTTTTAAAGTTAAAAAGGCCATGGCAATATTGGCACAAGTCGTATACATACAGCCAAGTCTAATGGCCGGTATCAGATTTGGAACTCCGGACTTTTTCTATTGGGTCTGAAATAGCTTGTGGTGTTTTCGGTGGAAAAATACACCTGCAGTTTATTTTTTAATGAAAAAAGGCGGGAAAGCATAAGAAAAATATTGGAATAAAATTAAATTTTACAATATATTTTGAGAAAAAGTTTATTCTATTTCAAAATTATTCACCATTTTTGAGAAAAGCTTTATATTAGTCTCGGCTGGAATAGCAATTGCTGGCTTCGTATTAGTTAAACGGACTCGCAAGCTCGTCCATTTAATACTCATACTCAGCCAGCAATTGCCTACTTCCAGGCCACGACAATAATCTACTATTTGCAGTTTTTTCTTCGCAATTCGTTAAATATACCAATCTTACGTAAGATTGAAAAGATGAAGGACGTTCGCTTATTATTTTAATAGCTGTGGTAAATTTAAAAGTGGTTTAAATTATTTTACATCATAAATAAAAAAAACCCATGTGAAATTAAATGTTTCATTATTCGATCATATGTTAACAGTAAACTCAATCAATAAAAAATACTACCTACATAAAATAAACTACACTTAAGTACCTATATAAATAAACGCCTCCACACAAAACTTATAATCCTATTAATGTTATAAATGTGAAAGTTTGTGAAGACGTTTCGATATTTGGAGGTTTAGATGTTTGGATATTTGTAACTCAATCACGTCTAAACCGCTGAACCGATGTAGATGACATTCGGTATACACATAGTTTGTGACCCGGGCAAGGACATGGAATAGTTTTTATCTCGGTAAATTTCCCAGTTCCCGCGGGATAATTGTAAGGTTACCAGTTGCGCTATACATGTCTTTGCGCTCTCCCCAGGCTAATAAATATGGTTTAAGAGACAGGTCAAGAATTAATTGCCCTAGTAGGTATCTATAGTTAAGAGGTTACGAATAAATAATAAGATAAGTATAGTAATTCGTATAGTTAAGAGGGGAGATGTAGGGTGGCAACACCAGTTGCGCTATATAATATATGTCTTTGCTTAACCACGCCTTATTTATCAAGATTAAACGATTTATTTTTGTCATACAATACAATACAATTTAAAGTGATTTTAAATAACCAACACAATAGTGACAAACGAATACTACGCAGACGAAGTTGCGGGCAACAGGCTAGTACTTAATAAAGCTATATGACAACTATTTTAAGAATCAATTCCAATTTAATCTTATTTTTCCTTAAAATAAAATTGCTAACTTGTTTACTAAGCAACTGGGCCAGGCTTGAAATAGCCTGTAATTAATATAAACCGCGTTACGCAGCTGAGCTACTCTTAATAGAGTCTGTCAAGACATTCATACAAGGGTAGTCGTATATGAAAGGAAACCGCATCTCACGCTTGTTGGGCCCCAATACGGCGAGACGGTAACACAACAAGGGTTCAAATCGAATAATGATTTGTTGAGTTATCACCAGTATGTTTTCTAGGAGTATGTCGATGGGAGTGGCTGAAATATTTTATACTATTCAAAAGAAAATAAGGGCCACGAAGTTTTATTGGTAAAATTTAAATAGAAAGAAAGAAAGAAAGAAAGAAAGAAAGAAAGAAAGAAAAGTTTATTTTGGCTCCAAAATGTACCACCTAAAACTAAGACTAGAACTAGCACTAAAACTATGTTACTAGGTGACACGGCAGGATACCAAAAAGGGTCTCCACTCAGCATGTGTAAATACTAGTAAATATAATTCTTTATAACATTCCTTGCCCAAAAATGGTTATATTAATACCACATACACACGCACAAACATCACGCCTGTATTCCCAAATAAATGGACTAGGCAGAGCACACGAAACGTTACCGCTTCGGAGCCACTTTTAGCAATTTTAGGTATAAAGTTTATTAAAAAAAAAAACTTCAATAGTGACAGGTTGCTAGCCTGTCGCCTACGGTATACCTTCAACTTACTCGTTAGTCGCCTCTTACGACATCCACGGAAGAAATGGAGACGTGTAACTCTAACACCACATAGCACAATACAAATACTTTTCATTCAATTCAACTGTATTTAAATAAAAACGCAAACGTGTTTTTAATTTCAATTTACTGGTGGAAATCACGTGGCCCTTATTTTCTTTATACTAGTATAGATTGGTTGAATGGTGAAGAGCCAAGGATACAGGATAGAGAAGAAAAAACCAACAGGGTAGAAATTCTTATCTAATTTCTTATCCATCCATCTTATTCATAATATTAAAATATGTAGTTTGGAGACCATGGAGAGGACACAGTTTTTAAATCGGCAAATTGCAAAATTAAAGATAAGCCAGTACTTATTTATAAATGCGAAAGTAACTATAATGTTCGTTGTACCTACCTCATCATCATCATCATAAGCCTACAGCACTCCATTGATGGACATAGGCCTCTTCCATGGCGCGCCACAACACTTTGTCTTCAGCCCCTAGCATTTATCCGCCGCCAGCGACTCTCTTAAGGTCGTCCGTCCACCGTGCCTCAGGACGAGCTAAACTACGTTTTCCCGTCCGTGGTCTATCTTACCTATTCACGCTTAAGCCGCTGAAACACTTTAAATGAAATTTGGTATAATAATAGTTTCAGATACAGGAAAGGACAGGACATATTATAGGATAAGACAAAGGACTAGCTTTTTCCCCACGATTTTATCTACTAAGTGTTAGTCCTTTCTGTCCTTCCAGGATCTGAAACTATTATCATACCAAATTTCATTTCAAAGTTTACTTATCACTATTACGTGGAAACTTGCAATTTTCCGGGATAAAAGCTAGCTATCCTACGTATGTTCTCTCCTGAATCTCAAACTATCTCTGTACCAAATTGTATCTAAATCGGTTCAGCGGTTGAAGTGTGAAAACTAAGAGACGATCAGACAGATAGACAGCTTAGTGAAATTTCGTCGGTAGTTTTCAGCGTTTTATTATTGTTAGCTTTCATTTTTATGTCACCACTAGCTTTTACCCGCGGCTTCGCACGCGTAAATCATTAGATACAGCAGTTGAATTGAAATTCCGGGATTTTCCTAAAATTACATCGTGGTTTTCATTTAAGTTATATTATAACTACCATGCCAAATTTCATGACTCTAAGACCAGCGGTTGTTATTTTAAGATTAGGTATAAACCTTTCCGTGGAATAAAAAGTAGCTCATGTGTTATTCCAGATGTCCAGCTATCTACATACCAAATTTCATGACTCTAAGTTCAAGATTTTATCCCTATCCCGTGGGAATATCGGGATAAAAAGTAGCCTATGTGTTATTCCAGACGTCCAGCACCTTACATTCCAAATTTCATGGCTCTAAGCTCAGCGGTTGTTATTTCAAGATTTTATCCCTATCCCGTGGGAATATCGGGATAAAAAGTCTATGTCTTAATCCAGGTTGTAAAATAACTATTTGCCAAATTCCAACCCAATCTGACTAGCCGTTTCAGCGTGACGAAGTAACAAACATATTCACTCACTCACAAACACTCACACTCACTCACTCGCAAACTTTCACATTTAATTATAATATTAGTAGGATTAGTATGTCAAAAAATAATACATTTACCTTACCACTCTATTAGGTATGTCGTCCATGAGGCATTCCGGACGATATTCACTTTCCACATCCACAGAAACGATGCGAGAATGCGAGGTTCCCTTCGCAACAATTTTCTTCAGTAGCTTCTGCGTAGACGGTAAGCCATTTGTCTCGAGAAATGATTAGGTACCGGATCGAGGAGTATCGTTCCTCTAACTGCGTAAAACGATACTTTAGTTAGGTAAGTCTAGGCCTTGTGATTTATTTTTATGTTCATGATTGAAATGTATCAATATTTCACGCACTTGGTGAATTAGGTCGCAATTGGGATTGTTCACTTTTTTTACTACTATTTTTTATCTTTTTTTCTTAATATATAGATAATTTCAAGATACTAATTTGAATATCTTGGCATAAAATGGCATAGTTAAATTTAAATAATGTTTGAAAATATCAGATACGATGTCTCGTAAATTACACCAAGGCCAAGTAAAATAATATAAAAAAACCGGCCAAGAGCGAGTCAGACACGCCCAAAATAGGGTTCCGTAGTCATTTCGAAAAAAGTAAGTAATATTTTTCTTAGGCTGCTATTTACTCTTAAACTACTAATAATTCTCAAGCAAACTTAACCGTTATAGTTTTTCTTGAAAGTTTGATATACATCCTTTCGTCCTATTAGAGGCCATTCCTTGCATACGTGTCCAAATTGTCCCGCCATCTCCTCGTTGAAAACCGTTCTCAGGGTCCATCAAGTGTTAGTGACGGTGTGAGCCCACTTTTGTGGGTGTGCGACAGACTTGTCCAGTCAGTCCCATTTCTGTAACAACTAGTTAAATAAAATGACCAATTGGGATGCACCAAAAAAAATAATCTATAGTTTTTATTTTATTTTTTAATAGGATATTTAAAGATACCATTTTCATTGATTTTGAATTTGGATGAGTATTTAATTTTTTTTTTATCTACATACATATAGTAAATCCTCAATTATGCGTTTCAAAAACCATAAGGTAATGACCAGC
>NC_133483.1:2478586-2482666 GCF_025370935.1 Choristoneura fumiferana
CCCGATTTTTGATTGAGATGAAACTTTGCGTGCTTGTGTGAATAAATGACAATGTAATATATTATTATGACATGAAGCTGATCTGATGATGGAGCTGGAAGTAACCACAAGAACTCTGTAATAAAACGACATAACCCATCGAGTTTGGACTCATTAGATTTGTCTTGACGAGTCCTAGGTGGCAACCAGGGACAAAGGTACAATCAGCAAAAAAATATTGTATTAAAAAAATAAAATGTAAGTTAAATAAAGTTATTAAAGCTTTTATTTTAACTTGCCCTGTTAGTATGTTTGTTAGTATGATATGAGTATGATATAAAAGTAAATAAAATCTTGTTGTACAGTAAAATCTTATATTCTTAGATATGGGCAATAAACTAAAATCATTTGGGATGAAAAAACACAGTACTGTTACACAGTATGAGCTGCTTAGAAAAGGTTATTCATCATTATTAATTACCATTACTGTAAATCCAAGATAGAAATCTAGTTCCATAATTTTTTTTTTGTTAAATTCACTCCAAATCGGAATTAAGGTTACTGTGAAATTACTGTTTTTGGTTTTTAAGATAGCATTTTTTTTATCAGGTACTATACTACATTAAAAGGTTATTTATCAATACTAATTCGCATTACTGTACATTCAGGATCAATTATAAATACGTTTTTGTGTTAAATTTAATTCAATTTGGATTTATGATAACATTACTTTCTTGATTTTAAGATTGCATTTGTTTTCAGACGGAAAATAGAACAGACTGAAATGTCGAATATACCTAATCATGAGATTTCTATAAGTCCCAATATGTAAAATGTATGATGCATTTTCAACTTTAAAAAAATTAGATTTGCCACAATTTTTGTCTAGTTTGCACAGTATTTTATTAGGTACGTACCAAGTAAAATCATATAAAATGAAGATTATTTTTATTAAACTTCCAGGATACTACTCAGTTTTGATAGACTGTCTCCGAACATATACGATAGCTAATGAAATTCCTGTTACTAAATTTCATTGGACTCCGTAGTCCATTAAATTAGACGCCTTACGCATTGTTAATAATCTACTCCCAGAGAAGTCGACTCCATCTGATCTAAGGACTCCCATCTTAAAACCCTCGCTTCGCTCGGCAGTTAACGCACGACACCCTCGCTGCGCTCGGGAGTTAAATCTGGAGTCCTTCGTTACGCTCAGGATCAATACCGTACCGTGACATACATACATACAATATTTTATATACACACATTATCGCCGAAATATATATATATATTATATATCGGGGATTTCGGAATTGCTCGTTTAAATGTATTAGATGAAAATAATTATGAGCAATGATGATGAAATATTCATTTATTTACTAAGTATTACGTGCCCTCACACAGTAGGTATACCATCATATGCGTGAGAAACATTGAAACTAAATATTTTGCGCGCACTGAAAAATTAAATTTTTATTGCCAGCTTTTTTACTGACTGTAATTTTTATACGTTGTTGCCATCTAGGGCCAAAGTACTTGTCAAGACGAATCAAACGAGTCCAAAGTCGATGTGGTTATATAATTTATTACAGAGTTCCTACGGCCACCTTCCAGCTCCATCATCAGATCAGGCTTCATAAATCATAATAATATACTGCATTGTCATTTGATTTACACACGTATGTAAAATTTTAACTTAATCTGAAAACGCATATTTAGTCAAGTTTAGCTTCCAAAATTTTATCCATACCTACTAATAACTAACATACTAACAGGGCAAGATAAGTAAAAAGCTTGTAAGTAATAAAATAAATTATTATGTTAAAGAATAAAAATATTTAAATCGCAACAATTTTTTTTCTTAATTTTACTACGACGGAAAATGTACAACGATCAAGATGTGTTTAATGTTTCGGCAACGCACGCATCGTACGCACACAGCAAAGCGTTGTAGTGTGCGGGCGAAACACGGGCCGCGGGAAGGAGATCGCGCCAGTGACGAGTTGGGACAAAATGTTTGCGCGCTCTTAAGCAGCGATTTGGTCGCACCTTTACACTACGATATGCATTTATGTAGGGCCTCAAAACCCATTTTGTTATCAAACAAGGTTTGCTTCTGTTAATGTAGCTGCATTGGATCGTTAATGTATGTCAACAGGTCCAACGAAGTTAATTCTCTTGATACGCTATAGTGGTCTAACTCCTACTGTTTAAAAGATTACCTAAAATTCAGATTAAAAAGGTCGTAAAAGTGTTTTTAAATCACACATTTTGCTAAAGAAGGCTAAAAAAAGTACTTAAGTTTTTTTTAGTCTTTCTTATGTATCACGTCAATGTCACCCTAAAGTTTGTGAATTTTACATAAGATATCCCGTCTAAAAAAAATTAACCAAAAAAAATTTTTTTTTTTCAATCCTGTCAAAAAGTTAATTATCATTATCATGTAGGTAGCTTCTATCAATGAACTGAACCGTTTATCGAAGTTATCGGAGATCAAGAACACTGTGTAACATAACATAACAACTCTGTCTCTTAATTAAAACTTTCCCTTTTTCTCTGGAGATGTTTTCCCGTGATAGATAATTTCTAGAAAATGCCTTCTAAAGTACTAGATCAGTCTTGTACTAGTTTTCTACAAGGTTTTAAAACAATTGAAACAGGAGAAGCAATACCACTTTTTTTGTTCACTACATAAAATACAATAGGAAAAAAATTGTATCCTAATTTTTGAGTTTTTTTTTCTTTGCTTAGCTTACATTTGAGCTACGTACATACATCCCACATCTCTCGTGGAAATCTCTGACAGCTCCAATCAAGTTACGTAATTTTTACGTAACGTAAAAGCTTTATAGCGTATTAATAGAAGGCAATAAAGATCAATCATCTCAATTATTGGCAGGCGGCAACGTTCCCGAGTCGCAAATTGATTGATCTTGTTGAAGGGGACAGTCTGGGTATTGGGCGTTGCTAAAGAAAAGTTTGCTCGCTACTTCACGATTGAAAAAGTCACATCAATTTTGTATTAAGTAAATAAAAATAGTGATGAGAGATCACGGTAATAAATACTGAAGAAAGACTCATGACATGAGAGAGGGACAAAACATCTGTCAATGACACTGCTCGTCAAACAATGGCAAGATGTTTAATGTCATTTCTCATTTGTAGCGCATGAAACGTCAAAGCCTATCACTCACAAGTCCATATGAAAATCAGTCTTTTTGTTTTATTTCTGAAGTAGGAACTGTCATTATTGGTAGAGCACTTTCTTGGTCGACCTTATGTAGGTACAACTTCCAAAAAGTACGCTTTCCCGATTAGGGCATTGGCTCGAATTGTACACTTTATCAAACATCTATTTGCCCGATAAGTGCATCTTCCCATCTTCCCGAAAAGTACCTACTCCTTTCTAAAATGTACACGTTTTCGACTTGGCCCATTTGGGCTCAATTGAAAAGTGTACCTTTTGGATATAGTGCGCTTTCCGAGAATGCGATCCTTATAAACAAGTGCACCTTTAGAGAAAATGCTATTTTTACGATCCTAAGCCGTTGCAATTGCATAAATGTGTCCGGAGTCTAATCCCTGGTCATCAACGCGATACTTCGTACTCTGATATCATGACCATAATTAAACATTATGCGTATATAATTCCCGTATTATCATTTACGACGCCACTCTAGTTTCGTTGCTTTATCGGTGCATATGCATTTTGAAGTCTAAAATCAGTTATCGCTCTTGCAACTGTAGCAAATAATCAAAATTGTACCGGTTTTTGATAACTTTTATGTGTGAATGGTGTCTTATTAAAAGGTGTAGACAGCAGTAGCTGTGTTCGGAATATAAGTGGACAAAACGGACAGTAAAGACAAAAATAAATATGTATTAGTGCTTGTATCTCAATTTGGACTGAGACTGATTAGTGATTAACTAGCGAATAACGTTGATAATTAAGTTATAAGTCGCGCTTAGCGAAGTGGGATATTATTCTTTTCCGCATTGTCCAAAGCTTTTAAACTTTCGGTGTTTATCAAACAAGTTCTAGTGTCAATGGTGACCGTGTTTGCCAGGCCGCAATCATGTCGGTACAGCGGGCGGGCAAGG
>NC_133483.1:2483054-2484060 GCF_025370935.1 Choristoneura fumiferana
ACTGAAATTCATAAAACACACGAGCCAGTTCGTAGAGTCATTTCGATAGGAAAGTAATATAAGTAAATACAGCTTTATTTACCTCACGAAACATACACACTGATTGTATTAGACATTTAATCAGTCAATATATCACTCAGAACAAGTGACGAGATAAAGGTAACAAATTGATAAAAATAATCCCGATGAAAACTCCAATACCTCCTATGTTTTCATGCTCTCTAGTAGCATGATATATTACAAGTAACTATTTGATTCTTATTGTATCGAATATCTGAAGTAAAAGAGTAAAAATCTGAAAAGGCTCAATATCACTAATCCTACTTAATAACTAATATTACTAATTATGAATCCCACTATAATATCGTAAATGCGAAAGTTTGTAAGTCTGTTTGTTTGTTTGTTTGTTACTTCATCACGTGTACACCGCTGAACGCTGAACTGATTGATATGAAATTCGCTATACAGATAGTTTGCGTCCCGGGGGCATAGTTTTTATCCCGGAAAATTGCATAGTTCCTGCGGGAGAGAAAACCGAATTCTACGCGGACGGAGTCGCGGGTAACGGCTAGTAATATATATAAACTAGCGTTTACCCGCGGCTTCGCACGCGTAAATCATTAGATACAGCAGTTGAATTGAAATTCCGGGGATTTTATTAAATTTTCGTGGGAATTCCCTAATATTAAATCGTGGTTTAATTTATCGTAAATTAAAACCACATGCCAAATTTCATGACTCTAAACCCAGCGGTTGTTATTTCAATATTTTATCCCTATCCTGTGGGAATATGGGATAAAAAGTAGCCTATGTTTTAATGCAGGTTGTAAACTAACTTTTTGCCAAATTCCATCCAAATGCGGCCAGCCGTTTCAGCGTGAAGAAGTAACAAGTACTCACTCACTCACTCACTAACTTTCACATTTATAATATTAGTAGGATGTGAAAGTTTGTGAAGATGTTTGGATGTTTAGATGTTTGTTACTGAATCACGCAATAACGGCTG
>NC_133483.1:2484274-2533786 GCF_025370935.1 Choristoneura fumiferana
GATGACAAACTATGACATGCGCCATCGCTCTATACAGCAAATACATCTGTAACGCTGTTGTTGAATAAACGTACAAGTATTATAAACGTACAAGTGTTAGTCAGACTCCCAATAGATGGCATCTTTAATTTCATGTCATTCATCCTACTAATATTATAAATGCGAAAGTTTGTGAGTGAGTGAGTGAGTGGATGTTTGTTACTCCTTCACGCTGAAACGGCTGGACGGATTTGGATGAAATTCGGTATGTAACAAAAAAAGATAGCTGGACATCTGAAATAAAACATAGGCTACTTTTTATTCCGATATTCCCACGGGATAGGGATAAAATCTCGAAAGAACAACCGCTGGGCTAGGTCATGAAATTTTACATGATTGTTTTTAATGTAACGTCAACGAAAACCACGATTTAATTTTCGGGAATTCCCACGGGAATAATAATTCAGTTGCTGGATCTAATGATGTACGTGTGCGAAGCCGCGGGTGAACACTAGTTAGCAATAAAGTCAAAGTCAAAATTCTTTATTCAATTTAAGTTCCAACAATATCTCACCGATGCGATTTTTTATTTACACAAGATTAGGTAAGAGCGGTCCAACTTTGTAACTATAGTTTGCGGTCTGGCTTTCTTTTTTGTTTCAAAGTTTCGATTCCATTCCACTTAGTTAACTATCACACCTGTTACTGAACGTCTTTGGTTCATCATCATCATCATCATCATCATCATCATCATCATCATCATCATCATCATCCCAGCCTTTATACGTCCCACTGCTGGGCACAGGTCTCCTCCTCAGTCTCTCATACTTGTCGTCATACCTCTCATCCACGTGTCGTATATTATATTCAATGGTAGAGTTTACCCGCGACTTCGCACGCGTAAACTATTCGGTCTGGTAATTACAATTGAATTGCTGGGATTTTACAAAATTCCCCTGGGAATTCCCGTAATTTATACCAGGGTCTTCATTGAAGTTAAGAACAACTAAACAAAATTTCAACTCTTTAGAGCTGAGCTGGGTTTACCCAGCGGTTGAAATTTCCAGATTTTATCCCTATCCCGTGGGAATATTGTGATAAAAAGTAGCCTATGTGTTATTCCAGACGTCCAGCTACCTACATACCAAATTTCATGACTCTAAGCCCCGCGGTTGTTATTTCGAGATTTTATCCCAATCCCGTGGCAATATCGGGATAAAAAGTATCCTATGTTTTAATCCAGGTTATAAACTAACTTTTTAACAAATGACATCCAAATCCGTCTAGCCGTTTTAGCGTAAAGGAGTAACACACACACACACACACACTTTAGCATTTATAATATAAGTAAGATATGACACGTGGATTGGATCTCAGGAAAACGCATTGACTACATTCCAGACAGACCCATCTTCATATTATTTATGCCTCCGTAGGTACCTGTTGACTTTATATTGGAACATTTACATTTTATTGAGCATGTGTTACAAAGATTATGACGTATCGTGAATGTAAATCTTGCCATTTGCCGCTGTTTCTTTGCGGAGATTGGCTTAAATTTCGTTGTTTTGGTGTAGGCCCGGCGTACGTAGATTTTACACGTAAAGTCTATGGAAGAAATCGGCCAAGTGCGAGTTGGATTCGCACACTGAGGGTTCCGTACAAATTGTTAGTTATCTATAGTAGTTCCTCTCCTAAAGACTAAAGGCAGACATAAATAACCTAACGATAAAAAATCATTTTTAATACAAGTACTTTTGTTGACTGTACTTTTTGTTGACTGTACTTGCACTGTCACCCAATCTACATTTGCATACCTTTCATGTCGATGCTATTAACCGTTGAAGAGTTCCGTCCAGCGGAGACGATCCTGGCTGGACTATCAGGAGGTCACTACTAGATTATTGTATTGTCACGCGATTTACATAAATATTCAAAATTTCAAATCAATCTGACAACTGGAAGTTGGTCAAAAACTTGCAAGATTTGGTTAGAGACAGACAGGCAGACAGACAGACACCGGGACAGGTAAAACTAAAATAAAATCTTTTTTTTTTCAAAACGACTTGGTTCGATTCCGTACAGAGAAATATTTTTTTAAAATGTCCGAATGTAGTTTTTCTTGTTACTAAAATCGATGACTTGGTTCCTACTAAGAACAGATCTTCGTATGTCTTATAATTTCACTTTCCCATACTGACCGATCTAAATGAGCCAACCTGTAAGTATAGGCTTATATATTTGGGCTGTAATATTAATTACTAATGTGAAAGCAGATCCATTCACGCAACAATTTCAATTATCCTCGGTACCTACGACATCCACTTGGTACAGTCAACATAAAAAGTAGCGGATCATTTTTTTACTCTGTCGCATTAAAACATTTGTCCACTGCATGGCGTTACGAACGTGGCTGTTAAGCGACAAAGTACATATAGCTACTTTAAATGCTGACCGGACCCACAGCCGTCCCCAAACAAATCATATCCAAATACGTTGACGGGAAAACCTTAACAAAAGTCAGGCAATTAAAATCAACAGATCGATGCTAAAGGGCACCGCCATAATTTGCGGATGCCTTTGACCCAAATTCCTTAACAGGTCGCATCTGAAAACACAATGACTCGCGAAAACGCTACGCCCCCAGCTTTAACAACCCGTTGACTTCCAGTTCCAACTAGAGGTGAGACGTACTAGGCAAAACGCGGACTGAGTCTTGCGAGTACGCGTCCACAAAAAGACTAGATTCAAAGACTAGGTCCACGAGTATCTACGAGTACTTAACTCAATTGACTCATTGCGTAAACAAAATGATTCCCGTAAATGCGCTCCCGTGATTGCGTATACGCGTACTAGTTTTAGTAGTTTTACGAATATCGAACTACCGAATTCACGTCACAGTTTAGTCTTCACACTTCATATTTTTTTAATTTTAACTTATATTAAATACCGACTAAAAACTTCCCTTCATACTTTATACAGACTTAGGATTGTCAGCAATTTTTATAAAATTTTCAATTTAAAAGTGTACGTAAATGCTAGTTTTCAAGTTGGCGGAACGTTGTTAGCCGCCGTATCCCTAAATACTCGTACGCTAAAAGAATCGCGGGCGGGAACGCGTACTCATGCGTCCAAGCCAAAACCTATTCCAAATACCTATTCGAGTAAATACGTCTCACCTCTAGTTCCAACTACCACGCTTCATTATTCGCGTGGTTTTTGGGATTCAACGTCATTATTGAGCTTCGACAACTATGTACCTTACGGCACTAGACTGGCTGTTTGGAACAAAACGCGCGGCGCATCAATAATCAATATTATTTTGACACAGCCGCTGTCACGGACGTCAACAGACTATAGTGAACTGTTCACAAAACCGCGCTGTGAATTGTTTTTGTGCGCCGTTGATGTAAGAAACAAGCTAGACTGCTAGATGTCAATGTTATTGAGCTTGATTTTTAATTGGAGACAGAAACTGCTCAAAGGAGGGTTATGTTTTCGAGCGTCTGTATGAATGTCTATTTTTGGCCCGGCTATATTTGGAATGTGCTATATTATTAGCTTTCATTTGACACCCGCATTGTTAAAACAAAAAAAAAGTTGGTAAAAATTTCATTTTTGATTCAAGATTTTTTTTCTGACTGTACTTTTTGTTCACTGTACTTACATAGAATTACACCCAAACAACATTTTCCTAAAAAATTTCAAGTCGATGCCATTAGCCGTTGAAGAGTTCCGTCCTGCGGAGACAATCCTGGCCGGACTACCAGGATTATTGTATTGTCACGCAATTTACATAATGATGCCAAATTATAAGACAATCCGACTACTGGAAGTTAACCTGCAAGATTTGATAACAAACATCGCGACAGGTGAAACTAAATAAAAGCTTGTAAAAAAAAACCATCCTGCCTTTTAAAAAAAAAAACTAAAAAGGAAAAACAAGTCTAGTAGACCAAAAAATTTGTCAAGTTACTTAAATTTCAACAGTCGGGGCTCATTCCTGCCATTTTTTATTTTAAATTAACCCAAAATAACAGATTGCATCTGGAAATAAAATGATTTGCAGAAACGATACATCTCTTACGTGAACAACTTGTTGACTTTCAGTTCCAACTACCGCGCTCCATTAATAGCGTGGTTTATAATAATCATGTCATTATTGGCCGTGATTTTTAAACGGGAACTGGAAAAGGTACGCTTTACCTTATAACTTTTCATTTCTTTGAATAGTTGTTTTTTTTTTCTCTTTATTCGTGCTGTCTGTGCTTTGTTTCACATTTTCTGTATTTTTTTGTCTTTTCTCTATTTTTGTCTTAGTTTATGTTCATAGTTCTATGCTTTTTGCTGAAAATAGGTACTGCTATTGGATTAAATATACATTGTCATTCAAATTTGATAATAAAAAAAACACATCTTTGCAGTCAATCCGAACCCTAGAAGTAAATTAAACTCAAGTTCCAAAATTTTACTCACACAAACAAAGTAAATAAAAATTAGCTGTTAATCGACAAAAACTAGATCTATATCTAAGTAATCACCACAGTTGATAGGTAGGTACAACACTGAAAAAAAAAAAGATTTGCTAAAAGTAACAATATAATTTGTTGCTTGTAACATAACTTGTGAGTAACTGCAAAACTAAGGTATACGAGTAGCTAAAGTTAGGTGATGTCTTACAAAATCAGTTTGATAAAAAAAAAGGTCGCTAGTTCAGCTATCTTTTTTCAGTGAATGCAAATTATAGGTACATAATAATAATGCTGATAAACTAACCATTAGAAACACTAGGAAACATGAAAAGCATAATATTAAGTAACAGAATATTTTGATACAATACTTTGTTTAGGAAAGTAGGTTAACGTAGGACAACCTCTGTATTTATCGATGTTTCTTATTAATGTTTATGCATGTTTAATAATATACTGTAACTTTCGTAAACAGTTCCTAATTTCGATGGCTAAAAGATAGCGGAACTAAATATACTTGACGAATAAATAATTTGTTTAGTTATTTTAAGTTTTGCATTTTCAACTGCCTTTACAAACTATGTATGTTGAAAATATGGAAAACTAGGTACTCGTAGGTTGAGGCATAATATACAGAGCGGCAAAAAGCTGGTCCTGAAATCTAATTCTATTCATATCTAATTTTGCATGTAGTGTGAGCCAAATTTTGTGCCGCTATATTTAATGTTTAGCTAGTTGGCGTTAGCATCGTAAGGTCTGTTTGAGATTGGTTTATAACTAACTTGCTTTTGCTCACAACTTCGTTTGTGTTTCGTTATCGCTATTTTGTGGAAAGTATGCAATGCAATTTTTCCCAGGGTCTCAAACTATCTCTACCTAATTTCTTCAAAATAGGTTCAATGATTTAAAAGTGACCGGAAGGGCAAGTGATTAGAGAACCTGACTACGAAGCTTGAGGTCCCGGGTTCGATTCCCGGCCGGGTAGATATTTGTCGACGGTCAAACTATCGAAAGTAGGTTAGGTTAGGTTCGATATTTCGATCGTCGATATGGCATAGTCTAAAGATGTGTACGTAAATAGCTCTAAAATAACATTGACTTTTATTACAAGGGTCAAACCTTGAAACTGAATTTTGCTTCCAGTGGTCAGATTGAATTATAATTTGGCAGACTTATGCAAATCTGGTAACAATTAGCTACAAATAATCTGGCAGTGGCATCAAACGGTAGTCCGGCCAAGATTGTCGCCGCAGGACGAAACTCGTTAACGGCTAATAGTATCGACTTGAAATATGATACGGAAATTTAGTTCAGATGGCAGTGCAAGTATAATAAACAAAAAGTACAGCCAGCAAAAAACTTGTATTGAAAATGATGTTTTTAACAAAAATTTGTTTCAATCCCGAGATCAAATCTTATTCCAAACATAGAGAATATCTGTGTAATGTGGAATCATAACTTGTCTGCATGTACGTAGTCAACCCCTAATTAAATTAACAAAGAAATGTTTTTCAATTGTTGTTGTTGTTGTTGTTTCTTTAAAAAAATATGTCTCTGTCCATCGGAGGACAATTTTGCCAGTGTCTAGTAGTTTTTGCCGTTGTACGGTAAAAAAATTCTAGAAAACGAAATATGAGAGGTAATGGTGGATGAACGATGACCTACAACGCAATATGAAAAAGCATGTTTTTCAATTAAAACAACACATTTGCCATCCCATAAAAGACAAACGTATGCCAAATATCTGCCAAATTTCCCGAACGAATGAAAAGAGGCCGTATCGTTTAGCGAGAAAATTAATGAGTTACGAATACGTAGTAATAAGGATTTATGAGGCACAATAAAAGCAATCCGGCACCCGGATGTTTGCGATCCGGTATTCCCCTGTCTTTGTTATTAACGTCCTTCCCTAATTGTTTTGGAACAAAAATTTGAACGCGGTTGGCACGACTGATGTTAATTTTTGGATATTATAACAGACTAAACTACAGAGAATAGGTTAAGCTCCAAAGAATATAAAAATAGTTCGTCAGTTACATTTCAAAAACAATATCGGATACTTATTTTTACTTTTGTCAATTAAACAAAAAATTATCGAGAGGTAGGATAGCCCGATAAAGTTCCAAGTGACGCCACCGCACTTGTTTACACTTTTTACGTAGGAGAGATGTCTCGGGCCCGCTTCAGAATTTCCATAGGTTTATTTATAACTTATTTCCTACCATGAGCCGTAATATTATTAGCTTACTATACTTAAATAGACGACAAAAGGCTTGTAGCATACCTTGACGCCTGTTGTCGTAGTTTGATTTCATATTAACTACCCTCTTGAGTGACAAAACGATAACAGTATATGGCTTTGTTCTAAGGTTATTAACCATTAGAGATTTACAAGCAAATATTGTGGATAAGATAACACTCGATGTTCACTCTGACCCAAAGTACAAATAATATTAAGCGACGATAAATGAATACTTATCTTGCTTAAACCTTTGGATGTGTAGCTTTTGAGACCGTCAATCATTTCATCTTTACCACCTTGATGGATGACAATCTAGCACCGTCCGATTTAAGCGGAACTTTTCCCCACGAACGACTAAACTATGGAACCAGCTTCCTGGGATCGCATTTTCGGAGCGGTACAACTTAGGGATCTTTAAAAACAAGCCTTAATCGCTCAAAGGGCCGACGACGCATCTGTGTCTGATACACCTCGTGTTGTAAGTCTATAGGCGGCGGAGATTGTATCACATCAGGTGACCTGCGTGCTCGTTTGCCTCTTCTTATATAAAAATAACTTTTTTAATATTCCTCGGGCAATGACACGAGCTTTCAAAAGAATCGTTCGCCGTGCTACAATAACTAATTTCACAAACATGAAATAAACATCATTTGTTTTTATAGCTAATGGATCAAGTTCCCAGCTAAATTGTATTTTAATGTCTAAATTTGACGCTTCATTTGTTTTTTTCCAAGAACTGATAATATTATTGAATGATACCCACCTTCAATAAGTAAATGCAGCTGTGTTTGCTTTGATTCATCCTTTTAGAGACTAATTAAACAAATACATTGAAATTTTATTTTTACTTCTGAACTGTCTGGACCTTTGTTACTAATCTACTCAATTGATCAATTCTAAATGAACACTTAAAAATTTCTAACTTAATGTAACTCGCAATGTTCTTAAGTACTTACCAGCAATACTTACAAGCAACTTAAACTTACTTGCAAGTTAAATTTCACCCACTCCTAGGACCTAATCGAAATGACTAGAAATTTAGTACGGATATGACGACAATATAAGCACAGTGAGTGAGTGAGTCAGTAAAGAGGACTGTCAACAAAAATGTAGTAGTACCTAATAGCAAAAGTATATAGTACAAAAATAAAATACAGATATACCACAAACAGAAAAGTCCAAAGGCGGACTTATCTCTGAAAGGATCTCTGCCAGTCAACTGAATGAAACCAAATGCCATGTTGTGTTGTTAGGATATGTATAAGTCAAAAATTTGCATTAATAAAGATTTTTTTGGCAAATGCAATTTTCTCTAATCGTCGGTGATATTGCAATACCGCGTAACTAGCATTTTCCATAAGGTACAATTTTCACTGTCAGATCGGTACAATGTTAGTAGGTACTGTTCTGACAGTGAAAATTATACCTTATGGAAAAAGCTAGTTACGCGCTATTGCAGTATCAACGATGTAATCATTGTTTGCAACTAATGAAAACAGCGAAAACTTTCTTTTTTATCAGTCACAGCTGCAACTATTATCCGCGCTAACATCTTTACGCGTCATTGCCCTCATTATAAGAAAGCAATATCAATACCGTTGCGATATAGAAAGTCTCAAACAAAGTGGACCGTCGAAAACAATCAGCGGTGCTCGTTGAGCGTGAGTACGATACCGGCAGTTATGTATTTCCGATACCCAACCGGAACGACCCGACGATGTGTCAAATCGCTGTTGGCGAGCTTTATTGCGTGGGTGCTTGTGTTGTTTTTGTTTTGCTTTATTTGTTCTTGGCTAAAAGAGGTTAGGTGAGGGGCCCCATTTTGGGCGCCAGTATAGTGTGTAAGAAAATTGGTGGCAATTTGTGAGTGAAATACGTAATGTATTGAATGTAAATAGTTTGGAGAGGGGTTTCAGTTAAGTGGCAACGCATGTGCAATACCCCTGGTGTTGCAGATGTTTATCGGCGGTGGTGATCTCTTACCAGCAGGAGACCCACTTGCTCGTTTGCCATCCAGTCGAATAAAAAAAAAAAAAAAAGTTTTATTTTTGGGAGATGTTAAAGGTTGATCTTGCATAGGAATAAGAGCCTAAAAAATAATCATTAAATATATTTTAGCAGTTTTTTCTTCGCAATTCGATAAATATACCAATCTTACGTAAGATTGAAAAGATGAAGGACGTTCGCTTATTATTTTAATAGCTGTGGTCAATTTAAAAGTGGTTTACATCATAAATAAAAAAAAAGCCCATGTGAAATTAAATGTTTGATTATTCGATCATATGTTAACAGTAAACTCAATCAATAAAAAATACTACCTACATAATATAAACTACACATAAGTACCTATATAAATAAACGCCTCCACACAAAACTTATAATCCTATTAATGTTATAAATGTGAAAGTTTGTGAAGACGTTTCGATATTTGGAGGTTTAGATGTATGGATGTTTGTTACTCAATCACGTCTAAACCGCTGAACCGATGTAGATGAGATTCGGTATACAGATAGTTTATGACCCGGGCAAGGACATGGAATAGTTTTTATCTTGGTAAATTTCCCAGTTCCCGCGGGATAGTTGTAAGGTTGCAACACCAGTTGCGCTATACATGTCTTTGCGCTCTCCCCAGGCTAATAAATATGGTTTAAGAGACAGGTCAAGAATTAATTGCCCTAGTAGGTATCTATAGTTAAGAGGCTACGAATAAATAATAAGATAAGTATAGTAATTCGTATAGTTAAGAGGGGAGATGTAGGGTGGCAACACCAGTTGCGCTATATAATATATGTCTTTGCTTAACCACGCCTTATTTATCAAGATTAAACGATTTATTTTTGTCATACAAACAATACAATTTAAAGTTATTTTAAATAACCAACACAATAGTGACAAACGAATACTACGCAGACGAAGTTGCGGGCAACAGGCTAGTACTTAATAAGCTATATGACAACTATTTTAAGAATCAATTCCAATTTAATCTTATTTTTCCTTAAAATAAAATTGCTAACTTGTTTACTAAGCAACTGGGCCAGGCTTGAAATAGCCTGTAATTAATATAAACCGCGTTACGCAGCTGAGCTACTCTTAATAGAGTCTGTCAAGACATTCATACAAGGGTAGTCGTATATGAAAGGAAACCGCATCTCACGCTTGTTGGGCCCCAATACGGCGAGACGGTAACACAACAAGGGTTCAAATCGAATAATGATTTGTTGAGTTATCACCAGTATGTATTCTAGGAGTATGTCGATGGAAGTGGCTGAAATATTTTATACTATTCAAAAGAAAATAAGGGCCACGGAGTTTTATTGGTAAAATTTAAATACTAGTAAATATAATTCTTTATAACATTCCTTGGCCAAAAATGGTTTTATTAATACCACATACACAAGCACAAACATCACGCCTTTATTCCCAAATGGGGTAGGCAGAGCACACGAAACGTTATCGCTTCGGAGCTACTTTTAGCAATTTTAGGTATAAAGTTTATCAAAAAAAAAAAACTACAATTGTGACAGGTTGCTAGCCTGTCGCCTACGGTATACCTTCACCTTGCTCGTTAGTCGCCTCTTACGACATCCACGGAAGAAATGGAGACGTGTAATTCTAACCCGACACCACATAACACAATACAAATACTTTTCATTCAATTCAACTGTATTTAAATAAAAACGCAAACGTGTTTTTAATTTCAATTTACTGGTGGAAATCACGTGGCCCTTATTTTCTTTATACTAGTATAGATTGGTTGAATGGTGAAGAGCCAAGGATACAGGCTAGAGAAGAAAAAACCAACAGGGTAGAAATTCTTATCTAATTTCTTATCCATCCATCTTATTCATAATATTAAAATATGTAGTTTGGAGACCATGGAGAGGACACAGTTTTTAAATCGGCAAATTGCAAAATTAAAGATAAGCCAGTACTTATTTATAAATGCGAAAGTAACTATAATGTTCGTTGTACCTACCTCATCATCATCATCATAAGCCTACAGCACTCCATTGATGGACATAGGCCTCTTCCATGGCGCGCCACAACACTTTGTCTTCAGCCCCTCGCATTTATCCGCCGCCAGCGACTCTCTTAAGGTCGTCCGTCCACCGTGCCTCAGGACGAGCTAAACTACGTTTTCCCGTCCGTGGTCTATCTTACCTATTCACGCTTAAGCCGCTGAAACACTTTAAATGAAATTTGGTATAATAATAGTTTCAGATACAGGAAAGGACAGGACATATTATAGGATAAGACAAAGGACTAGCTTTTTCCCCACGATTTTATCTACTAAGTGTTAGTCCTTTCTGTCCTTCCAGGATCTGAAACTATTATCATACCAAGTTTCATTTCAAAGTCTACTTATCACTATTTCGTCGAAACTTGCAATTTTACGGGATAAAAACTAGGTATTCCTACGTATGTTCTCTTCTGAATCTCAAACTATCTCTGTACCAAATTGTATCTAAATCGGTTCAGCGGTTGAAAACTAAGAGACGATCAGACAGATAGACAGCTTAGTAAAATTCCGTCGGTAGTTTTCAGCGTTTTATTATTGTTAGCTTTCATTTTCGTTTCACCACAAGCGTTTACTCGCGGCTTCGCACGCGTAAATCATTAGATACAGCAGTTGAATTGAAATTCCGGGATTTTCCTAAAATTACATCGTGGTTTTCATTTAAGTTATATTATAACTACCATGCCAAATGTCATGACTCTAAGACCAGCGGTTGTTATTTTAAGATTAGGTATAAACCTTTTCCGTGGAATAAAAAGTAGCTCATGTGTTATTCCAGATGTCCAGCTATCTACATACCAAATTTCATGACTCTAAGTTCAACATTTTATCCCTATCCCGTGGGAATATCGGGATAAAAAGTAGCCTATGTTATTCCAGACGTCCAGCACCTTTCATTCCAAATTTCATGGCTCTAAGCTCAGCGGTTGTTATTTCAAGATTGTTATCCTATCCCGTGGGAATATCGGGATAAAAAGTCTCCTATGTCTTAATCCAGGTTATAAAATAACTATTTGCCAAATTCCAACCCAATCTGACTAGCCGTTTCAGCGTGAAGAAGTAACAAACATATTCACTCACTCACAAACACTCACACTCACTCACTCACAAACTTTCACATTTAATTATAATATTAGTAGGATTAGTATGTCAAAAAATAATACATTTACCTTACCACTCTGTTAGGTAAGTCGTCCATGAGGCATTCCGGACGATATTCACTTTCCACATGCACAGAAACGATGCGAGAATGCGAAGTTCCCTTCGCAACAATTTTCTTCAGTAGCTTCTGCGTAGACGGTAAGCCATTTGTCTCGAGAAATGATTAGGTACCGGATCGAGGACTATCGTTTCTCTAACTGCGTAAAACGATACTTTAGTTAGGTAAGTCTAGGCCTTGTGATTTATTTTTATGTTCATGATTGAAATGTATCAATATTTCACGCACTTGGTGAATTAGGTCGCAATTGGCATTGTTCACTTTTTTTACTACTCTTTTTTATCTTTTTTTCTTAATATATTGATAATTTCAAGATACTAATTTGAATATCTTGGCATAAAATGGCATAGTTAAATTTAAATAATGTTTGAAAATATCAGATACGATGTCTCGTAAATTACACCAAGGCCAAGTAAAATAATATAAACAAACCGGCCAAGAGCGTGTCGGACACGCCCAAAATAGGGTTCCGTAGTCATTACGAATAAATTAAGTAATATTTTTCTAAGGATTTCGTATTTTATACGGAATCTTCAATAGTTTATACCTTAGGCTGCTATTTACTTTTAAACTACTAATAATTCTCAAGCAAACTTAACCGTTATAGTTTTTCTTGAAAGTTTGATATACATCCTTTCTTCCTATTAGAGGCCAATTCCTTGCATACGTGTCCAAATTGTCCCGCCATCTCCTCGTTGAAAACCGTTCTTAGGGTCCATCAAGGGTTAGTGACGGTGTGAGCCCACTTTTGTGGGTGTGCGACAGACTTGTCCAGTCAGTCCCATTTCTGTAACAACTAGTTAAATAAAATGACCAATTGGGATGCACCAAAAAAAATAATATATTTTTATTTTATTTTTTAATAGGATATTTAAAGATACCATTTTCATTGATTTTGAATTTGGATGAGTATTTAATTTTTTTTTTTTTATCTACATACATATAGTAAATCCTCAATTATGCGTTCAAAAACCATAGGTAATGACCAGCATTACGACATTGGATTCTATTATGAACACGGCTGTATCGTAATGGTGGTGCAGCAGCAGGTCGTCGCGCGCGCAGCGGGCCGAGCTCGTGGGGCAGACATTCCTACCTAGTTCTCGTTAATGCAGGTCATTCTCAATGGTTCTTGAACACATGATAGAGGATTTAATATATAGATAAAATATTGTATGCAACTGTACGTAATTAGGCCTTAAAACACTCATGTGATCCTATTATGAAACTCGGCTACGCCTCGTTTAAAGATAACAATAAAACACTAAAACTAACAATGACGTGACGCCGAAATTGGTTATGGGCGCACGTGACTTATGAAAAGCTCCAAGTAGCAGTCCTAAAGGCAAGGTCGCAAGATAGCATGCGACTACGACTAAAGAAATCTGAAGTTTGTAGATAACAATTTCCAACAAGAATATTTTTCTATTTTATACTTTTCATACCACGAATTTTTCCGTGGTCGGGCTTTAGTTTTTTTTTTTGCTTACACTTTGTTTTGAGTGAAAAATCTATCCTTAGTAGCGTTATTATTGACCCGTTTAACAATGTCGTTATAAAAACTAGTCGATTTACATGAATGTCATTTAAAAGACCATTGTGTGTCCTTGAGGTTTGTGGTTATATTGATTCGCCATCATGTAATCCTCTATAACGTATCACTGCCGGGCACAGGCCTCGTCTCAGAATGAAAAACTCACAGCCAGGATTTAAACCCACGATCCTTTGCTTGAGTAAAATAAGTCAAATCACTAGACTACCACGATTACCAAACTGCAAACTAGTTACTTAGGTACTACGTAAATAATACGTAAATAAAAATAACAAAACGACAAGCAACAAACTCGAAAAGCTTTCCAACTTGAGTGCTTGTTTACATATGATTAAAGTTCCGCCCCTTGACACCATTATACGAGGAAACAAAACAGTCATCCACATAACGTATAATGTGGAAATATTCTGATTTACGGGCGCAGTTGTAGTTCGATATGACAAATGCGCAGGCGGTGAGTTATAGCCCTTGATATGTGCCGCAGGCTCGAGGTATAGGGCCTTTTTCTTAGGGTATACTTAAGTATCAGCTCTTGTTATAGTTAGGGTCAGTTCCCCTGCGAGCGAAGATTTTTCATTTTCAGATTACGAAACAAAGACAAGGGTCAAGGGCATAGTTGACGAATGTGTCGCTCGAGGCTATTTATTCTGATACTTTTACCATTGACGCCCAACAAAAGAGATGTTCCAACGTTTTTAATTTAAAATAAATTTACTTGTAGATACAGAAATATTAGCAAGTCAGCTGAATAAACTTTCGACATTAATATTTAACCCATTTGGGTGAACTAATTCTGTCTTTAAAACTTCGGTTTTCCGCCAGATTACAGCCCCATATTTTAAAAAGCGAAGGAAGAAAATAAAATTAATTACGAAAATTTGTAACATTATTACGTTACGATAAAACTCCGCAATTTAATATTTCTGCAGACGTTCCGTGACAATTAATTACGGAAAAACCTAATTCATCTACCATAAATCATTTCAGAATGACGCAAGTTCGTTCTGGACTAATGTACACATTTTTTAGAAATTGAAAGATTGTGGAATGCCGAGATGTCTGAAAGAAAACATCAGTGTTGTTAAATATCTAAAATTTGTTAAAGAATTCTTGCTGTCCAACTTTTGTTCCCAAATTTTTTCGTTTTATTTGAGTAATATTATTATTATTTAACGTTCTAGAGGCTAAAATAATTGAAGTTTTCAGAAGTCTACATAATTTTACGAGTAGATTATTTTACTTAATTGCCAATTTTAATTTGAGTGGACATGATTTTGCTTGACTCGCTTATACTATCCTACTAATATTATAAATATGAAAGGTCGTGAAGATGTTTGGATGTTTAGATGTCTGTTACTCAATCACGCAATAACGGCTGAACGGATTTACATGAAACTTGGCGTACAGATAGAAAAAGATCTGCATAGAAAAAACTTCATAGAAATCGTCTAAACAACAAATAAATTTATTTATAAACAAACAAATAATATATACAATCATCATCATCACCATGTCAGCCGAAAGACGTCCACTGCTGGACATAGGCCTCCTCCAAGGCTCTCCACTCAGACCGGTCTTGTGCTTTCCCGCATCCACTGCGATCCCGCGTAATATACAATAATTAACATAAATAAATAAAAAAAGAACTAAATCTAACTTACCAACTCTAATCCTAGAAATCGTTAGAGCCGTTTTCGAGATCAACGAAATATATACATATATATTTATATATTATGTACAAGAATTGCTCGTTTAAAGGTATGACGAGTATATATTATAGATTTAGATAGATGTAGAAAGATATAAAATTTCTTATTATCTCGATGATGCAAGAAAAAAATATTAAAAATCATTTTTTAAAAATACTTAATTAAAAATAGCCTGTCCAGGTTTTTTTTAGCTACACCATTTCTAATATATTTACTAAATTTATTATAAAATAGGTTTCATTCTGTTATCAGACCGGTGCAGATCTTTACAAGTCCGGATCTTAGACCATCTCGAACAATCCCTTTGAACCTTTCTATTACGTGCACGAAAGTAAAGACAAGCCTTAAACGGAATCTCACTAATTTATATCTGGTCACTCGACAGGCCATTAATTACAGTCCCAACTGTTATCTTGAAGTCCAGTTAACTTTGTTAAGAAACTCTCTTCTGTTTATTGTTTGCTTAGAACAAAGTTTCTATATTGATGCAAGGCTATTGACTCAATTTGCAGCATCGCCTGCTCAATTGAGTCATTATTACATAAATTTTGGCAGCCATGAGTTATGGTGGCGTATGTATTCACCAGTCAGTAGGCGTGTTATCTAAAATGTGTGTCATCGCAATCGCATTTGTCATTTCTCTCTGTGTAACAATGTAAGGCATATAATAAGGCAATAATGTTTTCGTTAAAAATGTCTAAAGCCCAGTTTAAACTGTATAGACCTGCATGTAAAAACGTGCAAATTGTACTAAGTACTTCTTCTTCTGCTTTGTCGTGTCGCTCTTGGCAGAGCGGTCGTGGTCACATTAAGGCGTCCGCGTCGGTGGTAGAGGCGGACACAGCTCTCCGTACGATCTCCCGCCATACCCTTCTGTTGGCAGACTGTCTGGCACAGTCAGATACGCCGTCTCCTACAGCGGCCTTCACTTGGTAAGTCCAGCGCAGGTGATCTGCCGCGCGACCTGGTTCCCTCCACTAAGTACTTACAGTCAACAAATTTTATTACTAGGCCATAGAACCTTACCGTAGTGAATAATTTTATTTGTCTATAACAGGGGTCGCCCAACTACGACCCGCGGACCAGGTCCGGCCCGCGAGGCCCTCTAATCCGGCCCGCGGAAAGAATGCGTTATGCGTACCCCCTGAAGACTAAGTCTACTTAACTAATGTGTTACCCCATGTCCAGCCAAAGTCTTGGCCCGCACGAATTTACATTAAGTGCAGTGTGGCCCTTGAGTCAAAATGTTTGAAGACCCCTGGTCTATAACAATGTTTATCGAATGGTGTAAAAATGTCATTACGACACAGTTGTATATGGTGACTTAAGAATTAAACTGAATCAAATGAAATTACTTGATATTTTTGGCAGTCTAAACTAGGCTTAACTGGGCTTATGCTTAAGACTCGGATCCGCACCAAATTTAGGGCTATCTTTTTTTATTAAATCAGCAGAATTTGTTGTAATTAAAATAGAAAAAAATACTAGGGATAGGGAAATATTTATAAGGGCTTACGCTAGCTGACGCGGTTGGCATGGAGCGAGTGAACACCTATTAAAAACAGTATGAGTAGCGTTAATGAGGGCTATCGGGTATGAATTCGCCACTAAAGGCGCTAGTGTAGCGTGAGGTCTCCGAAATGTCACATCTCATAGTTTTTGGGTGAGCTACGCGGGTTTATTTATAATTAGAATAGTTTTGTGAATATTTTGCAATATCTGTAATTAATTATGGCAAATATGCGTTCCGGGGCAATGAATGTCTGTGCTTTGAGACAGTTTTGTCTTTCGGAAACCTTTGTCCTCCCTTTTTTCCGAACAAAACCGGGAGATGCAACACTGTGGCATGCTCGATATTTTTATGGTACGGTTTTAAGGTGTATTAAATATGATTTTAATCTAAACTTTGTTTTCACGCCCGTAATAACAAACTTTGAAAGCCATACTTAAAAACCTCACGCAGCAGTGCGCCATCTAGTGAGACAAAAAACGATAGGCCTCATTGCGCCCTTCGCGTGCGGCGGATTGCAGTATTACCCGTACCCGCATGCAGGCGTGGGCCTGCAGGGCTACTACGAAACTCGAAACTCGAAGTTCGTGTCGTGCGGTCCCTCTGACACTTATACTATTGATATGAGAGCGACATGGACGGTACGATACGAACTTCGAGTTTCGAGTTTCGTAGTAGCCCTGCTGCTCCGTGCACCCGCAGCTCTAGCGTAGGCCCTTAACTCGTCTCATCAACGAGAAAAGCTCTCTGACTTTAACAAAATCAAAATGTTAGCTAAACACGTTTACCATTTCTCGTTAGTTTGTTATTGAGAAGATAAATGGTTGCCTAATTTCTTTGCCGGCTGGAGGTTAACTAAGTTACCAGTTAAATTGAAGTTTAAGCAGATTTGATCAAAAGGTCTGAAAATTAGGATAACAACTTTATTAATAATTGACTCAGAAATATTCGTCAATCCTAAATTTAAAACCTGATTTACTCCGCGCGATACTTAATTTTGTCGAATGCCTGAAGTTTTGTTGAACTTATTTTATAACAAAATAACAAAATTTATTGAAAACTCAATTTCAACTACTAACTGGAAATGGGAACATAAATCGCATGATAGAATATACTAACAGTACCCCTAGTGTAAGTTTTCGGTTACAAAATACGTCTCGATCGCGTTCACGTTAAAATCTCAATTTATATGGAAACACGAACAGCTCCTCTAGCGGATCGTTTGCGATGTCCGTGTTTCTATACAAACTGAGATTTCAACGCGAACGCGATCAAGACGTATTTTGTAACCGAAAATTTACACTAAGGGCACAGGTACTTTGGTCTCATGCCACATTTATTGCTGTTTTGTATCTTATGGCCTAGGATTGTTAGAAGCTATGAGTAATTGTGTATCCAATATTAATATATGACTGCAAAATCCATACTAATATTATAAATGTGAAAGGGTGTGTGTTTGTGTGTATGTTTGTCAGTCTTTCACGTCGAAACGGAGCGACGGATCGACGTGACTTTTGGCATAGAGATAGTTTATGGGCCAGAGAGTGACAAAGGCTACTTTTTATTCCGGAAAAATGCAGTTCCCGAGGAAACAGCGCGCGATAACCGAATTCCACGCGGGCGAAGCCGCAGGCAAAGGCTAGTATTCCAATAAAACAAGATGCATTATTTTAATGTTCCCCAAATATTGAGTGAGGTATTGATTATTCTGTTGTATTAAAAGGATTAGGGTTGACATAAGGCCTACACTCGATGGCGAAGGTGCATTCTGCAGGCGCAGCCCTGCGGCCTGCGGGTGCGGGTGCAGGTAAATTTTTTCAATAGTCGTCCACCAGCTCCGTGCAAACTGCTTCAGGTATGTAGGCCCATAATGTGAATGGAACCCTATTTGTACCCCACTGCCCGAAGGGGGGTTATTTATTACTCACCTTTCTCACCTGATACGACTGTGAATGGGGCGACATCCCGACATCGAAGCACAATAACTTGAAGCAATTACTTGTATTGTGATAGAAGGTACTTATGCAAAGCAAATACTAACACTACAGGCTTACTAGCCTGTAAAAAAAAACCGGGCAAGTGCGAGTCGGACTCGCGCACCGAGGGTTCCGTACACATTTATAGTTATGTAAGTAAACGGGAATCGTGTCTTGAAGATATTTCTCGCTTTTTCCGAGTGATTTAATACATCTAGTGTATGCAGAGCCCTACTCTTAAGCAAAATGTACGCAGTGTAGGGTCAGATAATATTGGACATTGATATTTACAGACAGACATAAAAAATCAAGATTTTAAAGACCTTCATACCAAATTTCAAGATTCTGAGTTCACGGGAAGTACGTAAGTTAAATAAAAGCTCGTAAAATACCGTGCCTCAGTAAAAATCGACCTGTCATTCAACAATGAATAAAAAATTATACCGTATCACTTTTTTATTCCACAAATTCATTTTGATATTACAATTTAATTTACACGTTTCACTACATTTACACTAATACAAAGTAACGACGGCGCGTCCTTCAAAGATAAACTAGGGTTTAACCCCAGTCTCATTTGGCACCAACACATCGTCATGTTTTATGATTTAAATTCGGGTTTTGTTCCGCGTAGGTACCTTGATTTTAGAGAAGCTCGATATTTCGGCACAGTTGCATGCGCCATGATTACGAGAAGACAGGAGAATTGCGGGTATGCTGGTATAACTGTCAGTCAGAAAAATTGATCGGACGTAACCGATCTACCCTCTTCCTAGCAAATTGCCCACTACTAATGGAACTCAAAATAGCTCTAAAATCAAAGTAACCGGAACAAAGCCCGAATTTAAATCATAATATTAGTAATGACCGCGATTGTCTAAAACATTGTGTTACATCATCATGTTTTTAACATTAATCTTGTATGACTAGATTACCATTATAAATTTGTTACCGGTTCCTCAAAAACTGTTTCTGTAACTTTATAGGCAAAGGCCGTATTGCGTATCACGTGGGCGCTCACGATCGCATCCAACAGCTCTTTCTACCTTCATTCTGTACCGTGTGACAGAACGAATTGACGAAAACGATTGTTATTCCGAGTGCGTTAGACCATTAATTAAATTAAGATCTTTTGTAACATTATTTCAAGCAATAAATGAATAATGAATGAAGCCTCTGCTTGCACTGTCTTTCAAGGTTAAAAAATGCATCAGTAACCCTGGGTTATGGATAAGAGTTTCATACATTTTGACACTACTGAACCCTAGGGTTCAGTAACACTAAACACACACAGGTTGACTCCTATGTGGTGAAAAGAAATTATGGCTCCTACCGCAGCATTTCTAAGCAAATTCAGTGCGGTAGTTCTTAAAGCAAACAATAAAACTTTAATAAATTATAAATAAATAAAAATAAAATAAAAATAAAAAAGCCTTTATTTCTTCCAGAATCTAAGTTTACAAATAAGTGGTGTTAGTTGCAAATTAAAATAAAAAAATACTTAATTAATTTTAAATTTAGTGTTAGTATGTTTTATTGTTTTTTTTCAACAAGATAATATTTAAACAAGATTAATTTTATTCATGCAAATTATTCTACAAGAACCCCTCTGCAGGTAAAGGCCTCCTCCAAGGTAAGCCAGTCTTCTCTGGATTTTGCTGTATCCATCCAATTTAGACCCGCTGTGCGTTTTATTTTTTATTTAATTCCCATAAGAAAAAATCGTATGGTCATCTTATTCTACATGACAAGTTTGGTAGATTAAAGTACTCAAACATTGTTTTTAACGTTTCCATCCAGCAAATACAAAGAAGTTAATTAAATAGACTTAAATAGAGTAACCACGAGATAAAGTAAATTTAAAATTAATTTAGTAATCATTTATTAATTTTAACTAAAACATTTATAAAATTTTGCATATTATTAAGTAGAAGTGTTTAACTTAGATGTACAGAGTAAGAAAACATATTTCTGTTCACCAATTAGGAGTCAACCTGTATATATAGTTAACTCTGGTTCGCCCAAGTCCGCCTAAATCAATCAAACTTTAATAATTTCCAAGTTATGACAGCCAAGTAATTGTGGTCCTATTTCCGGAATCTATTTCAAATATTATGTGATCACTCCAAGTTTTGATTATAAAGTAACACAATGGTCTGCTAATACAATATCTAAGGTGCACAAGGTTTAAAATCAATCCATTGTATTTTAGGAGACGGTGCAGCGTTAGTTTTGGTTTGATTCAAAATTATAAGTATCGTATTATGACATCGAACTAAAAAGAACGAATTGGTCGTTTCACGTCTTATTTATCTCTTGTTTTAAGAGGCTTACCGGGAATTTATTTTATTTCATATTTAAAAAAAAAGTACTTAAGTACCTAAGTAAAAAAAAGATATTTTTTTAATTTTTTACTGACTTGTAGTTTTCGAGAAACCGGCATTCAGTACATCTAATAATATTTTGTAACTAAATGTACGGTAAGAGATCTATTCGTCGTACAAAATGTAGACAAACTTGAAAAAGTAGCCATTTTCTAAATAGTCCCTGTATTTCGTATTATTATTAAATTTACTACACAAAATTCGGACCATGGAAATAAATTACATTCGTTATTTAAAATTAGTTTTCTTACCTAATTCTAAAAAACTGGTACGTACCATTAGCCAAATAAGTGGTCTATCAATTGTTAAACAAGTTCCTATAAAATGAGTATTCATATGGTGCTGAAGTCGAACTTTCAAATTTCAAATCATTTATTCAGTAAATAGGCCGCAATGGGCACTTTTACACGTCATTTTTTTAACTACCAGCGCTTTTGGAAAGACCATCATTGGCAAGAAGAATGCGCCGCAAGAAACTTGGCAGAAAGTCATTTTCAAGTTGACAGACACGTCTTTTGTCATTATTGTTTTATGACATGCATATGTTATTATAAACTTTAGGGTGGTAGACCACATATTTGGCTGATGGTACAATCATCTCTTACACGATTGAGCTTAAAGTTTCAAATAACAAAAAAAACGAAATTATATCACAAATGACAACTAGATTTTTAATTAATATGGCTAATAATTCCTTATTACTTAATACGATTACCATATTCGATCTCATCATAAATAAATGACAGAAGATTTTATTCTTTAACAGGTGAATTTAATCGAACTTAGGTATTTTATTGAAAGTTTAACACAACATATTTTATTATACCTTGTTGACATTTCCAATGCTTTTCGGTCATATCAGCTTTTAAGATTATCAATACATCATTTATTGCATCAAGTAGAGTGCGTGTAATCTAAAAATAGGTAAGTACTCGTGCCGCCCACCGCCCGGATTTTTAATCCCACGGAAAAAAAATAAACAAAGTTTCGTTCAGGGGATTTCAAGGTATGGGCCGCGCTAGAAATATTATATATAGTTCTGTTGTAACCATATTTTTTATTATTTTCGATAAAAGAGCCGTTTTTACGGGAAACTTAATAAGTTGTCTTTTGACCGAGAAGTACTTGGACCGGAGTCCATCCTTTCATATAGAAATAAACGAAAAACAACGGAAAACGTAACAATAAACAACTTAACTACAATAAAAATATAACAACAATGTCGACAGTAAAAAAAATAACGAATAAGAGTCACTGGAAAACGGCTCCGGCGTCTTACGTCAAAGTCGTAAAATGTCCAGTGTCGAAATTGCGTCCACATCGTAAGAGGTCCATGTCTTACATCGTCTAAGTCGTGCCACGTCCAAGTCTCGGGTGGTCCAAATCGCGAAATGTCAAAGTAGTAAAATGTCAAGCTTTATTAATGTCTATGTCTCAGACGGTCCAAATCGCGAAATGTCAAAGTAGTAAAATGTCAATCTTTACTAATGTCTGTCTCGGACGGTCCTAATCGTGGAATTTCTAAGAATTAAAAACCGGCCAAGAGCGTGTCGGACACGCCCAAGATAGGATTCCGTAGCCATTACGAAAAAAAATCAAGTAATATTATGTGCGTTATATTATAACACAATTAAAACACTGACTACAGTCTTAAAATCTATTACCAGAAAAAGAGCGTATCTTCACGGCACTTACGTCCTTTTGTTGAGAAGCACAGTTTTTCGGCAATAACTCAAAAACCAAGTTGAAACCAATTTTCGTTGAATGTATTTATTAAGCGTTACTTTTCCATATTTTTGCATATTTTTTGGACAAACGGGTTACAAGATAGAGGGGGACTCACAATTTTTGCTACTTTGGGAGCGATTATTTCCGTAAATCATCACTTAATCAAAAAAGTTTTTGAGAAACCTTATTATCTTTTTTAAAGAGCTGTCGAACTATGTGCCACACGTTGATGCGAGTTAAAGATTTTTTTTTTTCATTTCAGTTACGTGTAGGTATGGAGTGTCCCTCCTATAAATATTTATTTTTGTAATTTAACTACAAAACTAAATAGCGGCTTTGACAAGACATCCGTACTCCAAATTTCATTTATGTACATCTTGTAGTTTTCGAGTAAAATGCCTGTGACTTATGGACGGATGGACAGACAGACAGACGGACTTGACGAAACTATAAGGGTTCCGTTTTTGCCATTTGGGCTACAAAACCATAAAAAATTGTAAATACAAAAGAAAGTCGCGTGCAGAAGCTAGTATTAAATATAGACCGCGATAGCGCTGCGCTATTTTGAGGTCATAAGTTTCAAAAATTCTTAGGTTTCTTATTTTTTGCCTGTGGGTACAGTCGGACCTATGAAGTTTATTATTGAAATTTGCGTTACATTTGTCGCTTGTATTTTCAGTAATTCGATGATTTGTAATTAAAAAAACAGGAAAAATTAATTTAAAGTTTAAAATAATTATGATGTTATACCTTAGGTACCCGGCCAATTTGCGTAGGAGTAATAAAATTTTAAATCTGGACCGCACACAGCCATGCAATTGATTGAATGATTGCCATGCCGATCCACAAAAAATTCCCCATTATTCCTTCCGATTTAGATAAATTTCGGTATAGAAAGTCGGGTTTACTTTATTGTTAAAAAAATCGTACTATGTACTATTAATATCAATTTACAACCTGGCATTTAACTACCTGGTCATGTTACGATCTTGACATTCTACTACTTGGTTATTTTACGACCTTGACATTCTACTACTTGGTTATTTTACGACCTTGACATTCTACTACCTGGTTATTTTACGACCTTGACGTTCTACTATCTGGTTATTTTACGATCTTGACATTGTACTACCTGGACATTCTACGACCTGGGCACCTGGACATTTTACGACTTTGACATAAGACGCCGGAGCCTGGAAAACGATTACGAATTCAGTCTCGAATGTTTAGAGCCTTGAGTGACGTCTCGCGTCGAGCGGCCCACACCTTAAAAACCCGGGTGTAATACCGGGACAAGAAATAAATTATGCATACGAAAACAGTACTCTCTTTGTAAATTAATCTATCAAAGTTTAGAAGCCAAAGTAAAGATTTTCATCAGTAAATTAAAATATTTAATCATGATTAAGAAATTCAGTTTTTTAATGGGAAGTCAATTTCTGGCAAATGTGGAATGAATAAAATATCTTGAATTCTGAATTGTTTTTTTAAACGGCAACACCTTTGTTTACATTTTTTCCATGTGATCAAAAATCCGAGTTGTACAATCAATCTTGCTGCATCCCAAATTAATAGAAAATTAATTAGAATTTTCCAAAATGCATTGTAACAAAGTTACAAGTTTTGATGCAGAAATACCACCATTATGTGTACCGTTTACCAAAAAGTTGTAGCGACACAGCATTGCTTAACTTGCGATATAATATGTGAGAGTCTGTAGCCTCGGTAGTCTGTCGCCCGCCGCTGCGAACTAACCTGTCCCCGATAGCAATAAATGAAGTCATGTTTCTATACAATCTATCATTTGAAGAACTAAATCTGAAGAGCCGTGGAGCAGTATAAAGACAACAAATTACTGTTTATCCTTATTAAGACAAGATTTTAGATACAATATCCTAATAATAAAGCCTCTCCCGTGATGCCACAGACAGCGAATAATGACTCCCACTTTATTAAATGTCCACGTAAATTGCAATGCAAATGTGCCGCTATCGAAAAATGCGGTGCCAATTTGTTGTCACTGTTCCCTACATTTCCTACAAAAATGTAAAGAAAATTGAAAAATTTCACAAAACAAATGGCCAAAGTAAATTTCCACTCATTTGTATATGTAAAGAAATAAGTCCTGTTTATAAAAGTTGTCAGCATGGTAATAATCACAAAGGTTCATTTTGTAGTTGGTAAATTTCATGCCAAATGGCGTAACAATATTTACAAGTGTCGTATTCACAAGAAGGTGTCTTCTCGTATCCGTTGGGGGTTCGGATGGCAGTTGTTGTTCATCTGATGATCTGGGAGGTGGAGACGGACCTTTCGGGAGTTCGTGCTGCACTGGTTCAGCCGGTGCTTCGGGAACTTCAGGCTTTCTTCCTTCACCTGGTATAAAAATGAATTTAATAATAACAAAATTTTCGAGTAGCGGGAACTGGAAGATCATCGCGAGATTGACGATTTGTGAATGGTGATTGCACGTAGCAAATTGTTTGTTATGGCGTTCTAAAGGAGAAGGCCTTTGTTCAATAGTGGGTCAAATTAAAAATTAAAAGAAATGTTAAAATAAATTGATGTTGTAGGTAAACTGAAACCAAAATCGTGTGTGTATTTTTGTTACTCTTTGGCGCTAAGACGACGACAGATATTAGATGAAATTTGGCACCTATGTCGACTCGCATCTCTGAAATAACATAACGAGATACTTTTTATCCCGATATTTCCACGGTGTTTGAATTTACGAATATACTACCTCAAGACAGCAGAAAAAAATTTGCACGAAAGAAAGAAAACATTTGTTTTTGACAGCATGGTAAGAATGGATTAGAATAATAAAAAATAGTTGTGTATGCACGAGTTATGCACAAGTGTTTTTCCAGCAACAAATTCTAATAGAAATAGTTGATTCAAGGAATTTAAATCCAACTTCCAAATTGCAAGGAAGACTGCAAGAGAAACCGCGTGTAAAGGATAGAGTGTAATAAAATTGAGTTCCCTTTTATAGTCCTAAAGATCCTTAGTTCCACAGTTTCCTTTTTGAATAGAGCCACGTGTATTCTTTGTCAGAAAATTCTGCCAGGTTTTTTGCAAACTGTGGCATCGAATAACCTCTTCAAAAAAAATGTGAAAATATGTAGGATCCTAGTTTAGTATTAAGGATATGCGTTGTTGTCTGAAACTGAACTATTGTGTGTATTTGATTGCGGCGTTTGCTATTTATTTGAAAAATTGGTTGCAAAAGAAAATAGAAAGAAAACCAATGAATAGTTTTCATAAAGCGAAAACTCGCCCCTTCAATACTTGCACAATACGCGTAGTCGCGAACAAAGAAAGCTGCTCGAATGACACCCCGTATCACATCACAAAGAAGACTGTACCAATTTCAGTTATTTCTTTGTTGATCCAAGTATTGAAGGGATTGTGTCCTTTAAACTTTGAAATTAATTTATACTATGCATAGGCTGGTGACTAAGAGTTTGTAAAAGTGAAGATACGCCAGGGTTGCTACCATTAACGTAAGTACTTCTTAATTAATTGTTATGTTGGTTTTGCTTTTACATCATGTTGTGTTCCGTGCCAGTCTCATCCACAGTTTACCAGCCAACAGCCAGATGTCATCCAGTTAACGCATATTCCGTAATATTATGGGACGACCGGATGGCCTAGTCGTTAGAGAACCTGACTACGAAGCTTGAGGTCCTGGGTTCGATCCCCGGCTGGGACAGATATTTGTATGAATAATACGATAGTTTTTTCTAGGGTCTTGGATGTTTAATATGTATTTAAGTCAGTATTTATCTATATAAGTATGTTAATCCATAGTACAAGCTTTGCTTAGTTTGGGACTAGGTCAATCGGTGTCAAGTATCTCATGATATTTTTATTTTTATTTTTTTATACATCTCAATAACACGTAGAGGCAGATAATTTATTGACTTACTCGGACAGTTAGCTCGTGCCTCGTCCTCCGATGCGAAGAGGTGAGCAGCTCTGTATGCGCACGCGACTCGTGGCCGATCGGACTGTCGCTGGCCTTCATCCAACACCACAACCACTTGTAGGGGGGGATGTTCCTGTACACAACAACAACAACAGGACATAATAATAATAATAGTTTATGTAACAAAGTACACTTAAGATTGTTTTTTTGGAATCTTTTTGTATTTTTTATTTCATTTCCAAATTTTTACTTTTACGGTCATCCCGTAAAATCTAAATTGTAAATACAACAAAAAAACAAAAAGATTCCAAAAAAACAATCTTAATTTGATTGCTTAATAACGATAACTCTTGTCCGGGTGAGCGGTTAGTTCCAATGGAGTGCCGAAAGTTTCTCAATGAAGGCTACGGTATAGATGTCGCTAGCGTCACTGCTTAAGTGGCTAAATAAGAAACAAACAAGCTGAGATATGTGGTGCATAGGGGAAATGCGTGTCTGCACCGTTGTTCAGCAGTGGTGTAGCGGTATAGAACGCGGCACGGAATGCCGAGGACCTGGGTTCGATTCCCAGTGCTGGTCTTATTTTCTGGTTTTTCTGTGCATCTATATTTCAGTTTGTATTTTCAAAGTACACTTGTTACAGTTCATGCGATTCATCTATCAATCAGACTACAAACTAGGCTGAGCCTATATCTTGGTAGCCTGCGAATGTGGTTAACAGGAATAACTAAAGTGTGACAGAAGTTATTGTTACATAGGTACTAAATAAAAACAATGAATTTGCGATTGCAGTGTGTTTATGTTTGTGTGCGCAAATAACGTAATGTATAAGCAAGCAGGGTTGCTTGAGATAATACGGTATTTGACAACTCTTGATTTTGCCATATCTTAATATTATTATGAAAAAATAGATAAACAGATAGTGTTTAGCGAAGAGAAAATTTAAATCAGTTGAAAATTGGATTTGTAGTGATTTTTTGAAAAATCTATATAACCCTGTCTCTTTCTCAAACGCTTTTGTCTATGCAGCAAGTATGGTGGTACTGGCGTGTGACGTCACATGCCAGTATGTCTTTCTCTGTCTAATCTTGAATTTCAAACCTTTATAACTTTGTTATTTGTAAAGATAGCTTAAAAATTGTTTTTATATTCGATAACAGGCATTGTGTAGTTTTAATTTATAAAACATATACAAAATAGTCAAATACCGTATTATGGACTGATAATAAAATTATCAATGGTAATTAGTCTACCTATTCCTGCATATGATTATGATGCGTAAAGTCTCATAGTGTATCTTAACGCGCATAATATTATATAGCGTCAATTTTTTGGGGCCCCGTAAAGTAATGCTAAACAGCGTACAAGAAAGAGAAATTTAAGTAACGATAGAAGTCTTGTGGGAATTTATTTAGTAAAATATATCGGAAGAATAGGAAATTCAAAGCCGCAGGTAAAGGTTAGTAAATTTATTTAAAAATGATTGAACAGACGGCTCCATGTCCAAATTAGTAATCACATTATGTCATACTAGTGTTAACCCGCGGCTTCGCACACGTAAATTATTAGGACCAGCAGCTGAATTGACATTCCGAGATTTTTAAAAATTGCCGTGGGATTTACTGAAAATTAAAACGTTGCTTTCATTGACGTTACATTAAAACCATCATGGTCAAATTTCATGACTCTAAGCCCAGCGGTTGTTATTTCAAGATTTTATCCCTATCCCGTGGGAATATCGGAATTAAAAGTAGGCTATGTTTTATTTCAGATGTTCAGCTATCTACATACCAAATTTCATGACTCTAAGCCCAGCGGTCGTTTTTTAGAGATTTTATCCCGTGGGAATATCGAGATAAAAAGTATCCTATGTTTTAATCCAGGTTATAAACTAACTTTTTGCCAAATTTCATCTAAATGCGTCCAGCCGTTTCAACGTGAAAAAGTAACAAACATACTCACTCACTCACTCACAAACTTTCACATTTATAATATTAGTAGGATTTTATATACCAGTGTACATATCACACTACGCATATCGTAAATTACATAAGAAGCGTAAACGCAGCCTAATATAAACAAGCTCACTTGGATTACTACCTTAAAATCACTCACGGATGTAAGATACAAGCTCAGCTTAATAAGGGTCCACTGGATTCACACATAAACGCTTCTTTTGTCAAAAAATATTTTCATTTTCATGTTCGTAAAATCTAAAAATGCCAAAAACTGCGTTCTCTTGGAGAGGCTTAAAATTGCGAGCCTTTCTTTACAGAATGTGTGCGAAATTGAAATTTAGCCATGCGTTTTTTTGTGAAAGGAAACATTAATGGATAGTCATCAAGTATTCAGTGACGTGTGAAGTCCCTTTATCCCAGAGGGCTGAGGCGTCAGGACCAGACTTGTAACAGAGGGCATTTTTGCGGAGGTGGATGAGCTTGGTCTCGCGGAAGCGGAAGGTAACGGAGGCAGTAGCGAAGGCGGATAAATAAAGAAACCAAAACCCTTTAGAGAACATTTTATCAGTATAACATACTAAACCAATGAAAACACAAAAAAGTGTACCCATTAACAATAATATAAGCGTAAATGTGACATCGGTTCTTGAAGGAAATATTTATTATTAATTTCGTACCTAGTCTCTACAGATTTTCATTTTCTTCACAACTTTTAAGTAACCCCAAACCATTACTCAACTGGTACTAAAATAGTGCTTTTTTGTAAAGCAACACGACTTTAAGAGCCATGACAGCACTTTATGAGCCACGGAGAGTCGTTCGGAGTTAAAGTGCAGTCGTTTAGTGCTTCGGAGACAGTCTACGTTACTATCGAATTAGTGGCCTCGACGACGCTCTTTGCGTTATATTAACTTTTCTATTGTTATCCTTTAAACGCACCATTAGATATTTTATTGCTTTTGCAAACTTGATTATCAGCTTACGTTAAATACAAATAACTTTTTGTTAAATACTACATTTCTCACAAAAAAAACATTGACTACTTTTTATTCACTGTACTTATATTGTCATTCCACTTACATAATTGCATAGCGAATTTCAAGTCAATCCGACCACTAGAAGTGGGTCAAAACGATTGACCCAAACAAAAAACAACAACACCAAACAGGAAGGTAAATGAAATCTTATAAAAATAGGATAAGTAATTGTCCAATAGCCTACTAAAAACCCTATGTAATTGAAATAGCGAATCTCAACATCACACTTATAATCAGTGAAAAGATTAACAGAATTAAGAAATTAACTCCAAGATTAAAGGATTGCCTAATCGGACATCTGAAAAGCTCAACTTTTATCAGCCTTTGAAATAAATATTTTGTGAGCCAATTCCTTTGTTTTTAGAAGTTAATAGCGTTAATTAATGAAGTTCAAAACAAAATGTCTCCAGTATTTTGGATAAAGAAAAGAAAGATTTTGAAAAGGATGTTCAAAACTCGATTTGGATATTTAATAACTGTTCAGTTGTTGCGCGTAATTTTCATGATTGAGACAGATCATCGAAGATACGACGTAGAAATAAATTTAATTATTAATTTTGTGATAGAACATGTACCAAGTATAGAGCTATGACTTTGAGATTTAAAACTTTTTGATGGACTTTCATAATAATACGACCCTATGCACATTCTCAACTTATTTATTTGACTACCTACTTTGATATTTTTACTTCTTATCCAGCCAATGATGTCTTGGTTCATCATTGTTCATGGTTCATAAAATTTTAAACTATCTAGGCGCTCGTAAATATCTGAAAACGATCGTATTGTCAATTCCGTTATACTTGAAAAAAAAAAAACTCAACTTCTCATAATAAAAAACAAAGGACTATTCTAATAAGTTAACGCGCAACAATTAAAGTCATAAACATAGTATTCGAGACTGATGGCTTACATCTTATACTTACAACGCTACTAATTTTATTTCAGATTATAGTGACGCAGAATGAAGTGTAGACGGAGCAAACTTACCTCAGACTGAGGAATATCCTGTTGGAGAAGATGAAATAGATGACAGGGTTGGCAGCGGAGTTGAGCGGTGCCAGGCTTTGGATGAGCGATGCGATTGCCACATTAGCTTGTGTGTCCGGGACGTAGTCGTATACTTGCAGTAGATCGAAGATCATGTAAGGTGACCAGCAGAGGACGAACACTAGAACAGAGAGTATGTGAATTAGGTCACAGATACAAGCGTTTTAGTTGAATGCGTTGATGGACTTCTACATTTGCTAGCAGTAGGCATGACGTTTTAGTGCGAACAGCTGTCGCCGGTGAAGTATTCATAAAACTTACATTAAATGGTTTTCGTACTGCATTATTATTAACCTTTGCAGTAGCATCAGTTTTGTCAGATTGACATTAAAATGCTTTAATGTCAATATGCTTTGAATGAATAAACGTGCTTCCTTTTCACTTTACGAAAATCTATTCTTTGCACTCAAGTAAAACAAAAGCACTAGTTGGCAAAAGAATTCCTTTATTTGCATCCTTTTCGAACATGTAAAAAAGCCCTTCGTAAGGAAGCTCATTGAATATTGAATGTGTCTATGAAGTAGGTCAAATATTCCAAGCAGTTTTCCAAGCCGTTAACCACATGAATTAGTGGAAATAATAAAAGTACCCCTGAATTTATATGGTTAATTGATTTATAGCAGATTTTTTATGCGCCAAGTCTCTAAGCTATAAGAATTACAATAAATGGGCCGCTTGACGTAATGGTCGTAAACTTTACTATCCTATCGTATACCATAAATTTATCGGTTGACAACTCTTTGCGCTTCCTCATTAGTGTTAAATTGTTTTTGCACACGGTTCTTTCTTTCGATAAAAATCATTTTTTAAATTCGCGATAAATTCGTTTCGTGTTTGGAACCTGAATTTTTGGCAGCAATCACATGTTAACAGGTCCCGGTAGTAATTTTCCAGAAGTCATTTATATTCATAAAAAGTATGTTACTTATTGAATCAAGCAAGTAAAACAGCCCTCAAAATGTAGATATAACTAATAGGTCGAAATGTATTTTTGATACCACACGAAGATTACAAATTAATAGATACAACACATCAAACCAAACATAAAAGTAAAACATTTTCCATTGTCTATGTGCGTTGCAGTACCTAGTACCTAGTGCAAAATGGCCATAGCTCATTAGTTTATAATTACCTATTGCTCATTAGAAGCAAGACATTAGTATTTTGCTACAACTCAAAGATTGTGAACTGACAAGAAAGTAAATAATTTGTATAATTATGTATAAAGTAAATTATAAACAAAAATATTTCATATTACCCAAGACCATAGGGCTGACGCATTTCTCGTCCAACGTGGCATCACAATCCAGCACGAAATTGCAGCCTTCGGCAAGGGCAAGACTTAAGCATCGTCCTAATTAGAACGCGAATGCGCGATCGTCGTACGTTCGTACGAGAAAAATTCGCGCGAACCTACGATGATGATCGCGCACTCGCGTTCTATTAGGACGATGCCTTAAGCGAATCGTATTATATGTACAGTTAGGTAATATTTAGACCAGTGTCATGGATTCCTGGACAGCAGATTGGGAATCTAGGCATTTATCAAGGGACTTGTTCGAGCTTGATGTCAGGTGCCGGCCAGCGGGTTTCGAGGAGCCCCGGCGTGTCTGGTGCCTGCTGAACAGAATCAGGACAGAGGTTGGTAACTGTGCGTCCCTGTGGCACAAGTGGGTGTGGTGCGAGTCGCCACGGTGTCCGTGTGGCTGCCCAGAGCAAACAGTCCGGCATATGGTCTTTGAGTGCCCAATCACCAAATTTAGCGGGCAATCGGCAGACATTAAGACCCTCTCGATAGATGCACTAGCATACCTTAAATCTAACCTATTAAATATTTAGTTTAAGTAGAGAACCAGAAGCCATACGATAAATAAATAATAATGGTTGAGAATGATTCTCTAAGTCACAGTGTAATTTGTTCTTAATCTCTACATCGTTAAATTACTGTACAATTCGTAGTTCGTGCCATTGACATCTTATGCGTCGACGCAAAACTAAATTTTGAATGTCCAAGCTGAAACTTTGACAACTTATTCAAAACTTGTCAGATTCTAGAAAACTCCCGACTTAACGCGTCTAACCTTTTATCTAAACAATGTTTATGGCCCATTCTGCAAAGTTTCATGGCAGTCCCATTTAGAGGCGGTCAACGGCCCTGTAACAAATCGTCTGCGTACATTCCTAGAGCTCGTCACTCTAATTAAATAAAACATTTAAAAATAAATCAACATCTATTACAATATCTATTTATACACGACTTGGCAGCTCGGCTAGCAAACTTACGTATTTCAGTTAATCGAGGCGCCTTTACTAGTTATTTAGTTACAATAAAGCCTAGATTTGTATTTTTCAACTGAAATCATGTTTGTCAGCTTTCGGTAAACGCGTGACTATTTTGATGTGACACGCTCAATCCAGACGCGACATGTTCTAACATAGACATGTTTATCACGACATTAGTGGTCTTGTTTACAACGCGAGAACATGTGAGGAGTATGCCACCGTAATTAATTATTTGTAGCTCTTTCTTGATCATTTTAGACCTATTTAGTCAATGTGGGATACAGTGGAAGTATGTTACTATAAATATTAATAGATACGTCTTTTTGGATGGTGTTAATTAAAAAGAAATGGAGTTGTAACGATTTTTTAAAGCTGTCTTTGTGATCTTCAACACACGTTTGCCTCACGACAAACTTACTAATATTATAAATGCGACTGTTTGTGAGTGTAAACGTTCGTTGTTACTCGCATTTCAATAGCTTAAGCTACTTTTGCACTACCTAGATTTTGAGAATTTTCTCTCCGTTAAACTGCGTTCACAAAACGCACTTCACTATAAAAAAGTACGGCATGTGCATAGACAAAAACAGTTATGAATTTATATCGTACTAAATTTTTTTCGCACTTCCGTCCGCGAAGGATTTATTTATCGCTGTCACGCGGTAACTATGCAACTTTTCGGGTTAAAAAATATTCTATGTCCTTCCTAGGATCTCTTATTATATCTGTACCGAATTTCATCTAAATTGCTTTAGCGGTTTGAGCGTAAAGAGGTAGAACAGAAAGAGTTACTTTCCCATATATAACATTAAAGTTTGAAATGAATATTTTATTAAAATTACAAGAATTGTTCGTATTTATTTATTCCGCGTTCCTTGAAACGAGTCGTCTCGTAATCATGGCACATGCAATTGTGCCGAAATTTGGAGCTCTTTTAAAATCAAGGTACGCGAAACAAAACGCGAATTTAAATAATAAAATGAGTAAAGACCGTTCACGTACCTACTTATTTACATTTTACTTCATGTGTCCGTAATCATTGTTTATCCACATAATGAAGAGCGCACGATTATTTATGTCTCTACAAAATGTACGTAAGTAAATTTAATCTAAAGATAAATATAGATATACGTATTGGTTAATCATAGTGGTAAACCCAACAAACATGTTTTGTTAAGAAGATTATAATTTTCTTACACGTAATTATCTAAGTTACAAGCTAATTACCTATGCAGGTGAGCTAATAGGTACTGCCACAGAATAAACAAATCATATTAAAATTATAAAAAATATATTTTCATACAAATCATCGCGAGAAAACCTGCACACACTTAGTATTAAGTTCCCAATCCGCACTGGGCACGCGTGAGAACTATGGCTCAAGCATTCTCATTCTGAGGGGAGATCTGTACTATTTTTTTTAGCAAAAACTAGTGATCGAATTGGCTTGAAATTTGGTATGTTCATATATTATACATAAAGAGGATAATTTAAAGAGTTATACAATATACTCTGAATGGGTACGAAACATTTTAACAGTTAAAATGTGTCATATCCATTTTGGGTTCTTCGAAATAAAGACGTTAAACATTCCAACCTCACGTGCCTATTAATATGTACGACGAACATCCAGGAATCTTTAAAGCGTACGTAATTCTATTTTTACTCCGGCATGCTCTCATTTTTAGTCAGCAGATATTAAATCAAGGAACATTTCACTCCTGCTAAAAGCTTGTCAGTGAAACTTGGCAGGAGACGCGGTTGGGGAGGAATTTTAGGAAAGTTCACTACTCTGTCGACCCAGCTGTCGATTGTCGGGGCGTGTGTGAGTTACGGGATGTTTACGTGGCTCCTATTAGAGTTTTATCAGATTGGTGAAGCCAAGCGAGTACGCAATGTTTTCGCCACAAACGACGTAGGCGCAACGTTTCGTCGCGAGTGTACCTAGGGTAAACCCTCCAGTGAATGAACACTTAAGAAACTTTTCTACTTTGAAAAATCACTACTCTGTACTTATTAATAATTATAAGGGTTTTCTGTAATTTAATCAATCGTTATTTAATAAACAAGAATTTGATTTCTGCGATTTTTTATTACGTGTATAGTTTTTGAGTTATGGAAGAATTTATAAAAAAGTACCCAAAAACCTAGTAAATGAACGAAAAAGTTAATGAATGAACAGAGTAAAACCCAGTGAATGAACATTATTTAGATAGTTTTAATCAACATTTAGAAAAACATTTTTAACATAAAACGAAGTCTTCTTCTTCAGTTATTATTATATAAAATCTTGAGGTAGTTACAGCACCTTCAGTATTCCAATTATGTTTCTGTATTACAAAAATACATACATAACCCCCCTTCCCCACCCTTTGTCGGACCCTAACGTATTGCTCCTCTCCTCTCATCCACTCAAAGGTTGACTGGTAGAGATCTCTTAAAGGTATAAGTCCGCCTTTTTTACAAGTATCTTAAAGTTTGTCAGTTGTATTTTGTTAATTTTCTTTTGTACAATAAAGAGTTTACATACATACATAATTCTATTAAAGTAGGTACAAATTAAGCACCTTAATATCTTGATTAATTAAGCAAACATTATTAACCTTTTTGTGGTCCAATCACTGCCACATAACGTCACTACTTTTTTTTTAACTCGTAGCTCAAAATAGATATTTTTTCCGAGTGAACTTTATAGACATTACATCAAGGTTCAATTTTTTTGACATATTGATTTTAGATAAGTACGAGATTTTTTCAGTGACGATAATGCGAGCTTTATAATAAAACTTAGTAAATAACAAACATTAAACTCTATTGATACTCGTATTCTAATCAGTCCGTAATCAGTCTCTAATTAGTTAAAAGTATCATCATTTGGGACAAAACAATGTTAACAACCCACTTTTTAACTATAGATTGTGGCTAATAACAATAAGCAACTTACTACAAACAAATTCTACATCATTTTTTAATCATTTTTAATTTATATAAAAATAAAAAAAATCGATCAAAATAAATCAATAAAACAAAAATATATATAATTATATAGTAATTCATGACAAATAAAAGGTACACATTAACTGAACAATTGTTTTAACTGTTCCTATTTCCTTTCCTCGCAATCCCCATTTTCTCCTCGACGTGTCTATCCACCCTCGTTGTACCGGCTTGGGTGACTATATGAACGTCTTGGGTAAAATGGCTTGTTTTATGCTCTTGTTGTACAATCTAATATTATTAACAAGTCCAATTTAGGAAGTAAAACTATCGTGCATTTCGATCACGTCCATCGTTACCTACGTTGTTCATACATAGGATTAGTAGGTATCTAGTAAATGAACAAAGCCAAATTTCTATAGTCCATTTACTAGATTTTTCATTCCAATGAATGAACACTAGTGTCCCAATACTAGTTCAAAGAAACAGAATCGTTTTCTATGCAGAATCTGAAAACACAACCTTAATACGATTACGTTAACATTTAATTTAGGAAAAAACTATATTGAGCCGACACCAGTAAATGAACAGACTGTTCATTTACTGGTTTTAGAACATTTGATAAGCCAGTAATGGAACACCTAAAAATATCAACTTAACTGCAAATTAAGCCACTAAAGAGTACATTTATAGAAAATTTAACTCTTAATCTAACCAATAGCTAAACTTTTTAGTGGTATACATGAAATAAACAGTTCAAATGTTATTCCAAACATGCACTGTTCTTACCTGGGATCTAATTTTTCCATACAAAACTTCAAAAGCAGAAATACGTGAACTTCAAACGCCTGCCATGTTGAAATTGGTCGAAAATAAATTTACCGATTGTTGCCATTGCATAGGAAATCGAGTTGCCGGTAAGAAAAAAAATACGACAGTTGGTGGAAATGTCTATATTGCTTATTTTAGGCAAAAAACGTGATTTTGTTCATTCACTGGGGGGGGGTTCATTCACTGGAGGGTTTACCCTACAACGAACGCTCAAGCGCGCAACGTTTCGCCGCAAGAGTGTGACGTTTTCGCCGCGAGCGCGCGACATTTTCGCCGTGAGCACGCAGCGATTTAGCTGCGTAAGCACCGAGGACGCCATGTTGTACCTACACTCCTGTACAATAATAATATTTGACAGCATAGGCGTTATACGCAGTAAATTACGCGTGTATTTTTTTATTCCACTTGTTATTAGTTCTAAGAATATGGTAGATGAATTAAAATTCCGGGATTTAACTAATTTTCCAAGAGAATGCCCAACAATTCCATTATGGTATGCATTAACGTTGTGTAAAGAACGTCAGCACAGGATTCAGAGGCCTACTTATATACATTTAACGTTGAGTAAGATGAGTGAGATTAAGCGATTATGTATACCACTTTAGAATCCGGATATACATTCATAATTATTCAGGATTAATTGGATGTAAAGAGGTAAGCAAACTTACACATACGACACAAGACGAAGAGGAACACGAGTAAGCCCGGTTTCCACCGCGAGTGGAGCGGACTCCTTAATGACTTAGTTTAACTTACCTACATCGAAGAACTTCATAGAAGTCCGGTGTACTTTCATGCAGCTGATCGTTGTACCTACGTTAAACTAAGTCATTAATGACTCCGCTCATCTCGCGGTGGAAACCGGGATTTACGCTCGTTTTGCTTCAGCCTATCAAAAAATACGTTGACAATTTTTTTTTTTTTTTTAACATAGGCTTGCGTTTGGCCACAATCACGCCTGATGGAAAGCGAGGATGAGGCCTACGATGGAGCACGCTTGCCTAGTAAATGCTCATTCACCCTGGACTTGAAAGCGGCCAAATTGTAGTGTTCAGGAAACACAGTCGCAGGCAGGGAACTATATCCAGTTACTTCTAAAGCTGATAGGGATACTTTACAACACATTTGAGCAAAATCGTTTTGTTCGAATACTTCCATAGTTGTTATAAAAAAAAGTGTTGACTCACCAAAAACAATGACGAAAGTCATTTTGACTGTCTTGATTTTGGCCTTTGGAATGATACCCCTACTGCTCGCCCGACGTGTGTCTAAGTCATCGCTGTCTGCAAGAAAAAATACAAGATTAATTTTGTGTTTTTACTGTCATCATCATCTTTATTGCCAGCTAAAAGATATCTTGGTGGACGTAGCCAACGCCCCCCCGCCCTAAAAGGCCAATGACACCTCTTATCTACGCCTGCCTGCACCCATCGAATTCTTGCATAATCACCTAGCCTTGTCTAATGCGCACAAATTTAAACAAAATAAAATGCGACTTTTAATAGTTACTAAAATAATATTATTATAGTACAGGTCCATCACGTGCTAGTAGTCAAACTATGTCCGACATTTTTCGAATCAATCCGTGATTCTTCATAAAGGTCAGTTCAAACTGGACGCCAGCCGTGAACCTTGAACATCCTACTCCAATACTTATTATAAATGCGACAGTTTGTGAGCATGTTTCAATGTAGTTTTAATTCAAAGATTGCAAGCTCTCATATTTTTGTACTCTCCGTATAAAACTGTTTCCTTTTCATTACCAACATTCGAGAAGCAATAACGGGAATCATTACTTCGGTCGACATTCCATGATTGATCACTATCAATAAAGTTTTCTCGGTTGACAGACAGAGATAGAACTGTAACGCAATACTAGGAAAATAAACAGGAAAGGGAAATACTTACAGTCAAACGTACAGAATCCCTATTTACATATGAATGATATTTGTATACTTTGTAATAATTTACTCATGTCACCTATGAGCCGAGTTCAATAAGGTTCAAATTTGAATAACTTTTTGTCAAAAAAATATTTTCAGTGAAAGTACTTTGATAACAGTCATCGTAATCATCATCATCATCATCATATCAGCCATAGAACGTCCACTGTTGGACACAGGCCTCCTCATAGCACTCCAGTTGCTTCAGTTGGAAGCAGCCTGCACCTACCCGCGGCTTTAACCAGGTTATATCCATTTCGTTGGTGGACGTCATAGACCTTGTCCAGATGAGGCGATTAACGCGCGAGGTACTGGGGCTACATATATCCCGTCCAGATGATGCTGCGCGTTTCGCAACTCGACTGTCCAGATGATGCTGCGCGAGCGCCGCGCGAGTTTAGATACCCAGGCGCCATTGCTGCGTCCACTACCACACGCGCGACTCCATGGCGAGATTTTATATTTTTATTGTAGTTTGGCAATCCCTCCCAGTGTAGGAACGCGCGTAAAACGCGTCATCTGGACGCAATGTAAAATGAAACGCGCGAGTCCACTCGCGCGTATATCGCCTCATCTGGACAAGCTCATACGGTGCGCTTGCCGATCCGCTGTCTCAATAGAAATAGAAAGAAGCTTTATTGTATAACTGTGTTTTTACAATATTGGTAGCTTGAAATAAAGTCTCAACGGTTTGTCCTTCTCGGACGTACAATGTAAAATATAAAATAACAATATAGATAGGTAAATTTTAAATAATGAGCCGATCAGCATATGCACAAATTATCAAATTATTTTCATCATTTTTTAATTAATTAGTTTATACACACAGTTTGGGAACTGTTCACTAACTTCATGCACGACTCTCCATGTATTGTCGTCTAATTTTAATACTTATGACCACTGCATGTATCTCAAAATCCACAAGCAGCAGGCAGCAGACTTTCTACGTAGAGCTTGCTCTGGGAAAGCGCAGGTTAGGCGTTTTGCGCCTTGTGACCGTACATTTAGTACATAATTTGGGTTCACGAGTCGCATTCGGTCACATGAGCAGAGCCAACCGATTTAATTCGTAGAAAATTTCGCCGTCGACGGATACGTCGTGGAGGACATCATCAGATCATCTCAAAATCAACACTGTCTAAGAAGAAGTTTTGCAGACAACAAGAACCTATAAAAATGGAATTATGCAGGTCATTGTTACCTAAATTGATTGATATTAATTCGAGATTAGAAATCAAGATTCTGATAACCACGAAGTTCTAAACAATCGAAAGTAGAATCAACTTCTCGCGTCGTTAAGAAGTACTTGATACCACATTTCGGACACGTATAATAATACCCCTCTTTACCCGACTAACTTTTATAAAGCAACCCACATAAAATCAGAGCCTAATCTCGTCATATTTCATACCCACCCGTCGTCGATTCAAGGCACGTTTCATTTAATTTTCTCTGATTCCCGTTTTAGTTTTTCTGCCCATCAATTGTGGCAAATCGTGGGGATGTTGACGCTACATTGTTGATGGAGGGGCGTGGATGACGGAAATGGGTTTCGGTTGTTTTCATTTAACGTTGGTCACTCTGTTTTATCAAAAATTTGATAAATATTAGTTTCGTAAGACTCTATTTTATTAAACTTGGATAGCTTGGGATCTCAAGAGACCAGTAAGTTTGTCTCACTGATAGTAGTAAATAAATAAATACCTATCTCATAAATAGAGGAATCGATTTAAAGAGGTTCATCATCCCAGCCTGTATACGTCCCACTGCTGGGCACAGGCCTCCTCTCAGAACAAGAGGGCTTGGGCCATAGTTCCCACGCGGGCCCAGTGCGGATTGGGAACTTCACACGCACCATTGAATTGCTTCGCAGGTTTGTGCAGGTTTCCTCACGATGTTTTCCTTCACCGCAAAGCTCGTGGTAAATTTCAAATGTAATTCCGCACATGAATTTCGAAAAACTCAGAGGTGCGAGCCGGGGTTTGAACCCACGACCCTCTGTTTGAGAGGCAATAGGTCAAACCACTAGGCCACCACGGCTTTTTTAGAAAGAGGTTAGATTAAAGCTTTTTTTATCAAACTGCGATTATGTATAGCATTATGTATGTTGTAAACAAATTCGAAAAGTATTTTTAACGATGTCTCAGTTAAAGAAGTCGGTAATGAATCGCCATTATTTCAGTTACTGAAGTAAAGAAAATAATGAGGTAAAAAGTATTCTTAAGATATCTCAAAATCCTGTAATTTTGAATGCCTATGCAATGTTGCTCCACGCTTTGAGTTTAGACGAGAAAAAAAACATCCCCACTTTTCATGCAGAGGAAATAGCCTAGATTTTATTTGAAATTTATTTTACAACTTTCCATCGTGGCTAATATTATAGGTACAGGTACACCTATAAAAAATTACAGCTTTCTAGTACTAGCAGTCTCTGAGCTAGCCGCAGACGGACGGACATGACGAAACTACGAGGTTTAATTGAAGGACTACGGAACTCTAAATCGCGAGTAACCATATCCTGTTAAGTGCTCTATGCTAGTATAGTCAGCAGCAGAAGTGGTGAGCAGTTGTTGAGCTCAAAATAATTTGCACACGACTTTATGGTTAAGGTAATAAGAGGGTGTGTAGGGCATTAAGTAGAGATGCAACGGATATCTGGCCAGTATCCGGTATCCGGCCTATCCGGCCACTATTTTACTATTCGGCCGAATACAGGATAAATTGAAAATACAAACTGAAATATAGATGCACAGAAAAACCAGAAAAATAAGACCAGCAGCTGGTGACCAGCAGTGGTGTAGTGGTACAGCACGCGGTACGGAATACCGAGGACCTGGGTTCGATTCCCAGTGCTGGTCTTATTTTTCTGGTTTTTCTGTGCATTTATATTTCAGTTTGTATTTTCAATTTAGGTTTTACGGGATGCCCGTAAAAGTAAAATAATTTGGAATTGAAATAATAAAATACAAAAAGATTCCAAAAAACCAATCTTAATTTGAATACCGGAGTTGAGTAATATCCGGCCGGATACCGGATGGTAAAAAACTTATAGTTATTATTAAAAACTGGTATTTATTTATGAATATATCAATTATTGACATAAGTTTGTTATTCTAAGGGGCTGTTTAACCTCCCATTGATTAATTTTAACTGACGGATAAATGTGATACCGTCCCGCGTCTATTCAAACAAAACAAACAGAAACGACATCATATTTATCCGTCAGTTAAAATTAATCAATGGGTGGTGAAACAGCCCCTAAGTTAATTAATTATACTCTACAAGTTGCAACCTGCACGCACACCTGCGCGCACGCTGTGTCATGCGCATGTTCGAATTAGCTTTATTTAATTGTAGGTAAAACTAGGCCGAATATCCGGCGGCCGGATATCCGGCTATCCGGCCAACGGTCCTGTCGAATATCCGGTATCCGGTATCCGGCCGAACCACTATCCGTTTCATCTCTAGCATTAAGGCTGCGTTTCCACCAGAGATGTGCGAGGACGCATCGCGAGGAATGTGTCTGTCATAAACAAAGCCCGTACTTTTGGTGCCGATGACATCAATTTGACGTCACGCTGCATATAGGATGATTCCAATTAGTGTTTCGTCATCTCACTTCTTACTGATATAATAAATGCGAAAGTTTGTATAAGTCTGTTTGTTTGTTACTTCATCACTTCTACACCGCTAAACCAATTTTGATGAAATTCGGTATGCAGATAGTTTGTGTCCCGGGGAAGGATATAGAATAGTTTGTATCCCAGAAAATTGCATAGTGCCCGCGGGATAGTAAAAACTGAATTCTACGCGGACGGAGTCGCGGGTAACGGCTAAATAATTAATAATTTTCCAACCTGTCAAATAATCAGTACAGGACATCTAAATAGTTTTAGGAAATTCCCACGGGAGTTTTTCACTATCCCGGAATTTCAATTCAACAGCTGTATCTAATGAATTACGCATGCGAAGCCGCGGGTAAACTTACACAGCAGTTAAATTGAAATTACCTAACTCCGACGAACTGTTTCCACTAGAGCAGCGCTGTGCGAGGATAGATAAATGAAACTTTTCTATTGGTTTATGATTTATGACCGACTAGCCGTTATAGGAGAGATTATCCCGCTGGGACTATGATTTTTTCCGGGATAAAACTATCCTATGTCCTTCCCCGGGACAAACTATCTGTATACCAAATTTCACCTAAATCGGTTCAGCGGCTTAGACGTGATGAAGTAACAAACAAACAGACTTACAAACTTTCGCTTTTATTATATTATATATAATGCGAGCCGTTACCCGCGACTCCATCCGCGTAGTTTATTTACCGCTATCCCGGGAAAACTACGCAATTTTTCGGGGTAAAAACTATCCTATGTCCTTCCCCGGGACTTTTGAACTATCTGTATACCAAAGTTCACTTAAATCGGTTCGGCGGTTTAGACGCGATGAAGTAACACACAAATAAATAGACTTACAAACTTTAGCATTTATTATATTACTAGCTTTTGCCCGCGGCTTCGCCCGCGTGGAATTCGGTTATCGCGCGCTGTTCCCTCGGGAACTGTGAATTTTTTCGGGATAAAAAGTATCCTGTGTCACTCTCGGGTCCATAAACTATCTCTATGCCAAAAACCACGTCGATCTGCCGCTCCGTTTCGACGTGAAAGACGGACAAACATACATACACACAAGCATACAAACACGCACACTTTCGCATTTATAATATTATCAGTATGGATATGCATATGTAAGTGGGACAGAATAGACAGACGCGTTGGTTGACACACACATTCCTCAAACAATCTCTGGTGAAAACGCAGCTTCAGAGCTCCAACACTTCTCAACTTTTACTAGCTGACTACCCACCACATCGCCTTGGACGAGCTTTACGCGTACTTACTCGTGTTTAGTGCCCAAAATCTGATTGTTGATATTATAATAAAACATTTTACTTCGCTTTGATGTTGCTGTTATCGTGAACTCATTATACGGCGAGAAATTATTTCGTAACGAGGCATAAAATGTATATTTATAGGAGTTTGAATACAAGAAACACGGAAATCTACGGATTATTTTGTACAATTCTTACGATCTCGCCGACCTTCGGCTACGTCTGACTAACCATGAAACAATCTTTATAGCAAAACTACTCGCAGCTTTTGCCCGCGACTCCGTACGCGACATAGAATAATTCTTCAGGTTGATTCGGCCGGCCATGACCAACCAACCCCACTGGATTCAGTTTTTAAGGCTACCATATCGTAAATACCAGTTCAAATGGGAAGGACTTGTCTTCCGGCTTATGATGATGATGATATCCTACTACTTAGTATTTTTAGTAAGATAAACAATATATTTTTTTGTTATGTTGAAAACAAAAAGGTGTTAAGTACCTACATTGTTTACTAAGCGGTCACTCTGCAATCAAAAGTGTGGAGGTTTAATTCAATATGATAGTTAATGATTCATTATCAATAAAGGGCGGACGATGGATGCAATATGGTGACGAAAGCATAAGATGGACAAGACTTTTATTAAACTTCCATTATTTTTTTTGTATAAAAATGTATAGAAATTTGAGTGTGATAATGAGTGGAGTGGAGTTTGAACCCACGACCCTCTGCTTGAGAGGCGATAGGTCAAACCATTAGGCCACCACGGCTTCAGAAAGGGCATATCATGGTTTATATATCCCAGAAATCATCCCCCAGGATGAAAAAGGAAGTAGAATTTTTTATGTGAACTTTGACTCGTTTATACGAATAGGAACTACGCCCCCCTCTAATTCGGAAAGAAGGTTTGTGTCCATGCAGTGGGAATAATAAAGGCCGAAAGAGACAAAGTGAAAGAAAGAGATAGAGGAAGAGAGACAGCTACACTCACTCTGCCTGCTAGCCGTGGCCCGCCGTCCTAGCACCCGATGGCTCTTCTGCCGGATGGTGATCACGATGACGCCGTAACACGCCGAGATGGTCAGCGCAGGCGCAACAAACAGCGATATGAACACCGTCGTCATCCATATCCGCCATTGCAGTTTGCTGATGCCTGACCAGCACTGAAGTTTACCTGGGGTGGGAAAATTAGAAATTGAGAACACAAATCACTGTTAATATATATTTCTTTATTAGTCACTTAAAAATTACAGCATTACAGTAAAAACCAATGCGCTGTAAAATTTAAACATACAAAAAAAGACGTACAGAAATAAACAAAGTAATTAGGGATAGAAGAAGAAGAAGTTCTTACTATGGTCAAAGAAAAAAGAATGTTACTGGAGACCATAAATTGTCGAATGGGAAATATGATAGGACACTTGATAGGACACGACAATTTCTTTCTTAACCTACTGGGAGGCAAAATAGAAGGAAAACGAGGTAGAGGAAGACCAAGATTTACCTATTTTAACCAGGAGAAGGAAAATGTGGGTGACGTGCCGTATCAGGAAGTCAAACAGCTGGCCAAAGACCGTGCGGAGTGGCGATTACTTCACCGACAAGAGCATAGCTCTTAAATTTAAGAAAAAGAAGTTTGAGAGTGATCTCTTCCGTTGATGTGGAATTTTGTCTAGTCGAACTTGTCCAACCAGTTGCTAAAACAAATCGGTTTGTTTTTATGACACAATTATAAAGGTTTGATTTCAAACCAGAAAACCGTCAAAACTCTCGATGTTTTCGTGTCAAAAGCCAGACTTTTTTAACTAATTTATTCACGTCATTCAACGCGAGACTCATAGTCCTACCACTGGCGTCCCTTCTTGATTGTGTTTCACATAATCACCGATACGATCCCAAAGATCGTGCCTCAATGCATTCACTTAACAATATGCTTCGGCTAGTTTAATCCAAAGAGGAAATCTCTTCGAGGGTTCCCAATGTGTCATTAATTCAAACGCTTGAAAGCGCCATCGACGGCAATTCATCTCTCATGCAAAATTCGAAGCCGTTCAAACAACAGTGCCATTATTTAAGTTCGGTTTACTAATGTTTCGGCGAATAACGTTTGGCAACCTGTTTCATTTCGCAACTTTTCATTTCCCAACTGTTTAATATTTCTGAAACTGTAAATATTTCAGGATTTTTATAAAACTAACCTAACCTAACCCAAAGAGTGCTACACGATGGCCCTGAAATAAATCCTGAAATGTTTACAGTTTTAGAGTTTGCGAAATGAAAAGTTGCGAAATGAAACAGGTTGCCAAACGTTACGTTGCGAAAAGGCAGTACTCGTTTAAGTTCACAATCAGGTACTGTGATTAATTTATTTGAAGAACCTTTCGTATTCCATTGTATTCAAATATTATGCAAATATATTCATGTTCTAGCAAATTGGTATTTATATGAAAATCATTGAGCAGTGCCTTGTAAAGATTAAATAATATTTAAGAACATGAATATGTAAGGCCGTTTATAAATTCATTAGGTTTTCTCCGTAACAGTCCAATAGGATTGGGTTTTGATAGGGTCTACGGCTTCAGAGAGTACGTATTCAGTTTCAGTATTCATTTTATTTATTGCATTCATGTAACAAAAGCTGTTGTAGTCAATATGAACCGTGGTAGGGTATAACATATTTTATACCATTGCTTACAATGCAACGAGTACAGTCACCATCAGATAATAATATAATTATCACAAGAAACACTCCATTATAATAAGTATACCTATAGCAATACGTTATTCAAAGTTACTGATCTTATAAAATTCTGCAGAGCGGCCAGCAAACATGTAACTCAGTATGATACGAGTATAATATAATTAATAGATGAGATTGTTTAAACACTCTGGCTACTTAAGTAAAGAATAATAATATCTTGCAAACATTAACTTAATTAAATTGATGAAGAAGAATCTTTTGTAGCCTTTCTGTTTCCTTTTTTTTGCAAACTAATCTTTCAATAAGCGTTTGACGTTGATTGATTGAAGTTCAGTTTGATTGAATTTACTTCTGTCTTCATCGTGTACTAACTGTTGCCTGCGACTCCGTCCGCGTCTAATTCGTTTATCGCTAACTATTGTAAATTGAGATTGAAACACATAGTTTAGTAAAATTCATAAGCAGAGTTTATTCCATCACAATAAAAGAAAAATTAGAGAGACTGGCAATAAAAATAAATGTCAATACAAATCTCTAAAAACTGTCAGAACATGGAGTCGGCCAGGATTACAATAAGTTTCTTATTTGATTGGCCTATTGTTTGGCATCTAGGAACCAAAATTGTAATTACCTTGTATTTTGTCCTCGTCAAATAAGATGAGCATTGGAATGCAAAACATGAAGCTGAGGAACCAAGCACCCGCTATGAGAGCCCTCGCTCGACGCCCTGTAAAAAAATAAAGTTGATACTTGGCATTTAACAAATACCTAGCCTGCTCAGCAGCAGAAATGGATAAGATGAGGGAAGTATAATAGTGTCTTACTGCTCACCATACATTTTGACTTTTCATCATCCCAGCCTATATACGTCCCACTGCAGGGCACAGGCCTCCTCTTGGAATGAGAGGGCTTGGGCAGTACTTCCCACGAGGTCCCAGTGCGGATTAGGAACTTCACACAAACCACTTCGCAGGTTTGTTGTACAGGTTTCCTCACGATGTTTTCCTTTACCGTAAAGCTCGTGGTAAATTTCAAATGTAATTCCGCACATGAATTTCGAAAAGCTCAGAGGTGCAAGCCGGGGTTTGAACCCACGACCCTCTGCTTGAGAGGCCATAGGCCATAGGTCGGCTCGGCTCGGCGGAGATTTTGACTTTTACAACAAGCTAAAAAGGTTAAATATGCGAGCGTTTGTTCAATATGATTTTCGTCGGCACATTTTTGTTGACATAGTACGAGATTCTATAACAGTTTCAATGCTATCTTGTAAAAGTACATGATGTCTAAATTATCGCAAAATTAATTGAAAATGCCATCAAGTTTTGTAGAACTTGACCATGAAAATGAGGCGATAGAAACGCTCGAGTGATGACCCAAAAAATGCCTGGTGCAATAATAGACCAGTCTTTTGTATACGCATCCAAATCATCCCTTTTTTTGGGCTACTTCATCCTCGCTGACCACTTTCGCCGCACCTACCATGTGGCAGTGTGAGCCCACCTGTGAGGGTGCATTCCATATACGTATCCAGTCTAGTCTCACTTTAGCTTAGCAGTCGTTTTCCCTAAGTCGTTTTACTCTACTCCAAAGGTAGTAAAAGAGTGTATTTGTAGCACGACTACCGCTTTTACTGCTGATAAACTAGTTACTAGATGAAAGTGAGAATAAGTGATACGGTAAATGAACTTACAACTTCCAGTGAAATTCATGGGGTGAGTGATGGCGTCACATCGGTCTATACTCAGTGCCACTAGCACGTAAGTTGAAGAATATGTTACTACACCCTGGAAAAAACACTTGTTAAACTTTTTTTTGTGGAAAAGAGTGTCCACTTGGCCAGCGAGTAAGTATGTGATTGCTGATGGTAAGTGACCATCCGTGAAGTCTCGCAACACCATAGATTACAGGTGCATTGTCAGTTTAGAGGGTTCCTTACCATTAATCAAAGCCTAGATATACTTAGGGTTTGCTCCCGGTACTGAGTTTGTATGGCGAGAACCGGGAATTACCGTAGTACCGTAATTACCGTAGGTATTTGTATGGAAATCCTGTACCGGGTGCAAACCCTAGTCCCAATGCTGGGCTCAAACCTCCTCTCAGAACAAGTAGCTTGGGCCATAGTTCCCACGCGGGCCCAGTGCGGATTGGGAACTTCTCACGCACCATTGAATTGCTTCGCAGGTTTGTGGAGGTTTCCTCACGATGTTTTCCGTCACCGCAAAGCTCGTGGTAAATTTAAAAGTAACTTCGCACATGAATTTCGAAAAACTCAAAGGTGCGAGCCGGGGTTTGAACTCACGACCCTCTGCTTGAGAGGCTACCTCGGAACACAGCAGCACAATCACTTGACTGCAGGTAGAATCAATAAGGTAATGAGGAGATTAGTCAGATAGTAGCGGCCTTATGGATAAACCTTGCATAACCCTACCAAAAATCAGTCAGTTAAAAAATCAGTCAATTAAAAAATCACTAAAATACAACCACGTGCAGCAGCAGTCCGTCGCGCGCGCAGCGGGCGCAGCTTGTGGGGCAGACATACATACCTAGTTCTCGTTAATGCAGATCATTCTCAATAGTTCTTGAACACATGATAGAGGATTTAATATGTATGTATGTATGTAAACTCTTTATTGTACAAAATAAGTAAACAAACACAGAATACCTATATGGATATAGATAAAATAATTGTATTTACTTATTTATTTTTTATTTATTTATTACATACACACAACTGTCATTACAGGTTTATGTATCCTAATTCAACAGTGTGGATTTTTACTAATAAGCTAATAAATTACAAATTAAAATTATAACACAATACATGTAAAAAGTAGAGTGTGGTTTTTGTATTGCATGCAACTGTACGTAATTAGGCCTCAAAACACTCATGTGTCCCTATTATGAAACTCTGCTTCGTCTCCTTTCATAAAGCGACGTCAACGATACAGTTGCATAAAATACTATAGTAACATTGTGTAGAAATACAAAGGTCGCGCCTCCACTTTTCCGAAAAATCGAAAAAATCTAAATAAAAACAAAACACGACACTCAATTTTCAGCACAAAATACGTACTTATTCAATTTAGACAATTTTAAATAACTCACCTGTAAATATTTCACTAATTTGCAGCCCAGCGAGCCCGCTAGCCACGAGATCGTC